>NC_079443.1:70684-185684 GCF_903798145.1 Danio aesculapii
TTATTGAATATTTCTAACAAGACATTTAGGATTGATTAGGGTTGGAGCAGAGCTGCGGCCCTCCAGGAGTCATGGTTGAGACCTGAACCTTAGACTGACCGTCAGCCAATCAGAGTCCAGCGCTCAGCAGCTCCTGTACTATAAATGATTTGGTCTTGTTGTTTGTTTATTTCATGATTATAATTCATGTTTGGCATTATCAGTAGCGAGAGCTGAGGCTCCTATAGATGCAAACCCAGACCTGCTCTGTTCCACCTCTGCATTCTCTCTCTCTCTCTACAGGAAGCTAAAGATCCAGCACTTCCTGTCAGCACAGACCGGAAGATGAAGAAGAAGTTTGTGCTGAGTCAGAAGAAAGCTCCAGCGCCGCTCTTCTGTAAAGGGCTTAAAAACACACGGGTACACAAACACGCACACACACACACACACACACACACACACACGCACACACAGGTCCTCCACAAAGGGCTCAAACAGCTCATTTATCAGTGTCAGTAGGCCTAGAGGATAACTTTAAGATACCAATGTGGGCTTTCTTTAGGTATGAACACATCCCTTTAGAAGCCGAGCCAGCTTCAGCACAGTTTCTGTATGATCATAGACGAGGCCAATCTTGCTTTATTATGAAGAATGAATCATGTATGTGTCCTGCAGGCGTTTGGCAGCTAATATTGCACACTTTTACCATATTAAACTGCTTATTTAATGCTAAATTAATTAAAGCAGCAGTTCTGCCTTACACCACAGGATGAAGAAACCCCTGAAGAGCATCTCTATATGTAAAACTCAGTAAACCGTCTGCTGTGAGCTTGATGTAACTGTGCTGACGTTGATGATAATTGAACATTAATCAGATGATGTCATTACGCTGCTGTGCCGTCAGCCAATCACTGCAGTGCGGATCATGATCTGGAGGACGGAGAGATCTGTCCACAGCACACACAGATCTCAGATCAGCTCATACAGATGATTTAATCTGATTGATGAACTTGTTTGCAGAACCAAATTAGCCAGAGATCAGTTATCCAGGATCTGCCAAATCAGCTTGGATTATTTAAGAGAGGTTTGCAGAACTGACCCCAGATCAGCTGGACTGACAGCACACAGCTTTATTCTACCCTCCGCTGAGCTCTGAGCTGATTGACTAATAATATAATGTTCTCTGTCTTCTGTGCAGATCTCAGCCGCTGCCAAGACCGACAGGAAGAAAGTCACCTTCGGCCTCAAGAACAACAAAACCGTGGGTACGTGCTTCACCATGATGACAGCTCATAATATTAGACTAGATATTCTTCAAGACACTAGTGTTCAGCTTAAAGTGACATTTAAAGGCTTCACTAGGGTAATTAGGGTAAAGTTAGGGTAATTAGGCAAGTCATTGTATAACAGTGGTTTATTCTGGAGACAATCCAACACTAATATTGCTGAAGGGGGCTAATAATATTGAGCTTAAAATGGGTTAAAAAAATGAAGAACTGCTTTTATTCCAGCCAAACTAAAAGAAATAAGATTTCTCCAGAAGGAAATTAATAGAAAATAATAAATATAATAAAATATATAGAGATCATACAAATGTTCAGAGAATATAATAGGAAATTCTTACATAGAAACAGTCTGTAGACGCACTTTGATTGACATTCTCTCTTTGTACGTGTCATCAGAGGGGGAAAGCCCCGCCCACTAGTGCCCATCTCTCCATCTCATTAGCATAAACAGCAGCCCTGAGTGAGAAGCAGCCGTCTGTCCATTAGCCATCAGAGTGTTTGACTTCATGTTCAAGATCACAGTACGACTACACACAAATGAATATTAAATACAGCCGTAATAAACAGGATAAAATCAGGAAAAACATTATTTTTGTAGTTTATAATAAATTTCCCCTATAGCTGTTTTGGTAGTAAATGTATGATTTCTCTATTGCTGAAGGTGTTCAGTGAGCAGACGCTTATTATAATGGATATAGAGTTTAATAAAACCGTTTTGTTTAAATACACAATAATGATCGTTTATAATGACTGAGAAATGGATCAAACACTCATCTATGCTGAGCTCTGTGTGTGTATATTCACATATAGCGGCGCTGCAGTGTATTTGCGTTCTGCTTTGTGTCTGCTGTGATGTTTCTGAATGATAGAATAAAGGAAACCTGCCGAATATCATCTGATGACGAGTGTTTCTCTGCAGAGTTCAGGAAGTCGGACCGCAGCGCTCTGCTCAGTCCCGACCGTCTGCCCTTTGACCCCAGCCGGGCACCCAAATCTGGGGTGCTGAAGTCGCCGTCGCCCTCCTCCATGAAGAGACCCTCGGCTGCAGACTTCTTTTGAATAAACCCTCCTGGAGGATCTGCTCTGTGTGTGTGTGTGTGTGTGTGTGTGTGTGTGATATTTGATCTAACACACACAGATATTTTATACTCCTGTCTCTCAGCTCTCAAAGTTCTGCTTTATTTTTAAGGATGGCTTATTTTCAGACTGTTTTGAATATTCATGAGTTCCTCCTCCAATGGGAGAGCAGAGAGGATTATTATTGGATGTAAAGACGGGAAGTGATGCTCCGATCTGTAACTATGTTAATAAAACTCAGAGCTGCTCCTCAGACCTGTGCAAATCTCAGAGTCACTCGTTCACTGCATGAACACTGCGTCTGACAGCAGCAGTACTGCAGGAGCGTCTGCATTGAGTGTTCATTCTCTATATGCAGCACGTCTGCGCAGTCTTAAACTATTAAATGTTCATCAAATTAGAAGTGAAGTTGCGTCAATTCAAAGTCGATCAATGTAGAGGAATTTAAGGCCCTTAAACACTATTATACAGGGTTTAGTTGTATGCTGAATCTTTACATTTAGAATTTAATCTGAATATTGACCTGCTTGTGTGAGTGACGTCGCTTCACTCATATTAATGAATCCTCTCGCAGTGCATTATGGGATAACAGCATTCAGTGGATGCGCACTACAGAAGATGCGCTAGACCGCAGTTCTGATGGTGTGAGATGCAATAATAAATGCTGTCTGAACAGATATTCCCATTAGATGTCGCCTACCCTGTTGTTGTCTATTGGAAGGAATGCATCAATAGAGCCGCCATTTTAGTACAGGGCGCACCTTTGAAATGAATGCGGGACCAAGCTGCAGTGGAGGACTGTGGCCATGCAGAGCCAGTGATATATACACATGTAAATCTATGATCGGGAGTTTCCCCGCTGGTCAGTATGCAAATATTGAATTAAATTACAAAAATGATAATTGTACATGACTTTTCTACATGGATGGACCAGTGAGCGCAGTGGTGTTTGCTGATAAAGAGTGTGTGTCTGTGTGATCCTCCCTCCCTGTTTAATTTGGTCTGATCCATTTGTGAATGGATCTCCGTTATGAACTGCTCGTGTGAGCCATCGATATCCCTGCGTCTCACTGTGCATGTCCACTTTCCTGGTCTAAATGGTGTACAACATTTGTAATCAATAATTTGGGGCTGCTCGTTGCTCCAGCTCGTAGCATACAAAATGGTAGAAAACGACATCTGAAATGTTCTGGCTCTGTGCTTTCTCTCTGTTCACTCGTTACTACACCAGCACGCAGCGCTATGCTCAGGGTCCACATGTGATATCTAGTGTATATATCGATGCTGTCTGAAATCAGCCCATGATTTAGTGTGATGAACATTGATGTTCACATCAGGTCAGTGGATTGAACTCTCCATTCCTCTTATAGCAGTGCTTCAGCGACTCCTCTGTCAACACCACATCCACCTCCAGCAGGTTTATCAGCACCATTAACACCTCAAATGATGAAAACACATGAAGAGCTGTGAACACTTCACTAGTGATCCTCTAGCTTCGTGATTTAGAGATCATGTCTATATAGTGTGTATGGTGTTGATATAATGCAGCTTTTTGAAACTGTTCTCAGAGCAGTGAGAAGCTCTTCAGAGAAGTGTGACCTGTTGAGGTCAGTATCAGAATAATAGTCCTGAATGAGTAACCAGACTCCTGGAATCATTAAGAGCTGAACTCTCACACACAGAGACCGTTATAGCTGAAGATCTCATGTCCATAACTTACACTGATCAGTTAAAGAGACAGAAAGACCCCATGGCTGATCTCAGATCAGTGAACCGCTGATACTGCACTACTGATGCTGTTATGATCACTTCATACACCACCGTCCTGCTCTTCCATAAGCGTTTGGGGATGTTATGGAACAAGGGAAGTGTTACAGGTGAGTTTTCCATTTCATCTGCTCGACCTCTGCAGTTACTGAATATTTTCCTAATACATCATTGTGGAGGTGTGTACTGCTGGCCTGGAGGAGTTCTGTCCGCTAGTGTTTGACCAATACCATTCTGTAAAGGGCACCTATTATGCTAATTTTATTTATGCTGGTTTTACACACAGTAGTATGTGTGTGTGTGTGTGTGTGTGTGTCAGCAGTGTGTGAATATCTTCAGCCTCTAATGCTCAACATGATGTAATTGTGTTCTAATCAGACTTGATGCACATTCACCCATTGTACATGTCATCAGAGGGACAAAAGCCCCGCCCACTAGTCTCCATCTCATTAGCATAAACAGCAGCCCTGAGTGAGAAGCAGCCGTCTGTCCATTAGCCATTAGAGTGTTTGAGCTGCTGAAGATAATGTCAGCATAGACTAAGAGGATTATAGATGTGGAGTTTTAGATGAACAGAGACAGGAGCGACATAGACTGACAGAAGCATCAAGCACACACACATGCACACCTGACCAGCACTCACAACACACACTGCTGTTTTACATCTGTCACTATGGGGACGCACAGCTGTGATATGGAGCTGTAATGCGCTCTAAACCTGCCGGAACTACTTTAACTTTTATCTGACTACAGCCAAACACCTGAGAGTGACCATCAGCCAATCAGAATCCAGCAGGTTTGTAGTGTAGGTGTTCATAAAGGGCTGTTCTCCTCTCTGTCTGGCAGTGTTCAGTGTTCCTCCTCCTGGAATATATCACGCAGCTCTTCTAGTGCTCTTTACAGGCTGGAGAATGAGGAACATGGCGCGAGAGATCTTGGCCTTCATCCTCTGCACCTCAGGCTGGGTGCTGATCTCCTCCACATTACCCACAGACTACTGGAAGGTGTCTTCGATCGACGGCACGGTCATCACCACAGCCACCTTCTGGTCCAACCTGTGGAAAACCTGCGTGACCGACTCCACCGGCGTCTCCAACTGCAAAGACTTCCCTTCAATGCTGGCACTGGACGGTCAGTTTCTGAGCTCCTGTTTATCTACAGCTGAAGCCTGCACGTCTGATTTAGCAAGGGTTATTATGTACAGGGGTTAGGGAATGTGTAACGTGGACTACTGAATATGTGAGTAAAACTGGGGGAGTCTTTATGTGCAGATGGTCAGCTACAGTACATTTAAGGATACACCTGTACGTTATGTGCTCATATATACAGTTGAAGACTATTATTCATCCTCCTGTGAGATATAAAACATTCCCCAGGGGATGTTAACAGATCAAGGACATTATCACAGTAATTCCTGTTGTCTAATCACTGATTTATTTTCTCTTTGTCATGATGACAGCACATAATATTAGACTAGATATTCTTCAAGACACTAGTATTCAGCTTAAAGTCACATTTAAAGGCTTCACTAGGGTAATTAGGGTAAAGTTAGGGTAATTAGGCAAGTCATTGTATAACAGTGGTTTATTCTGGAGACAATCCAACACTAATATTGCTGAAGGGGGCTAATAATATTGACCTTAAAACAAGTAAAAACTGCTTATATTCTAGCCAGAATAAGACTAATAAACCTCTCCGTTAAGCAGGATTTGGGAAATATTGTAAACCGAATTATAATTTTACTGGGAGAATGCTTTTACCTTCGACTGTACTTCTCGATTAGAGGACTGGTAACTTTACGTCTCCTTGTTCAGCATCATTACACACTTCATCACACTGAGCTGATTTATTCTGGAATAATGCTCTCCATGCTTGTGGAAAGTAAACACAGCGCAGCCTGAAATGAGTCAATGTTTAGCACTGAGGGCAATAAAACTGATGCATTTCTCTCCAGGCTGTTTTCCAATCGTTCAGTAGTTTCGTGGGTTAACTAGCGAGCTAATATTTGGCCAGTGGAGACCCGTCTGCTGCCCCGGCACAGGAATCAGAGAAAGTGTTGGAGCTCGTGAAGCTTCATTAATGCAGAGCGCAGCAGCGGTGTCTGATGACTGAATAACACTACTGCACTGTCTGAAGTGTGTGTGATGTCGAGCAGGTTATATCCAGGTGTGCCGTGGCCTGATGATCACTGCTGTCTGTCTGGGTTTCTTTGGCTCCATCTTCGCTCTGATCGGCATGAAGTGCACTAAGATCGGCGGCCCGGACAAGTTCAAAGCCAGAGTCGTCAGCTTCGCTGGATTCAACTTTGCTTGTACCGGTGAGTTCCTCTCTCTCATTAAAGCACCTTTAAGGCCGTACACTGTATGAGTGACCGGATTCTGTGTTTGAACAGTCCGACTCGGCCGGGCTACGATAGGCAGGGTTGTAGATGTGTTACGCTGCTCTTGTGTACCAATAAATCCAGCAATATCAGCTGGGAGAGAAGAACAGCTTCATAAACATCCGGCAAGTCTCAGATCTCTAGCCTGTTACACAGCCAACGATAAATACCTGTTCAGGTTAGGGTACCATCGAGGGATCGTACAGGTGCAGATACTAGAGAAGAAACCGCACGCTAAAGAGGGCGGAGCTCTTGAACACGCCCACTGATTGTGTGATCTCCATGGACCAATGGCAACTCAAAGGTGTTCAGCAGCCAAAACAAACTCCCCTATAAGTAACTATGATGAGCAGTTTGAAAGAACTCAGAACCATCTTCGCTCCAGACGGATTTTGTTCGAAATGACGTCATTTAAATAGGTTCTTTGATTTGGTTTTGAGGTGCAGCGGGTCGCTATGCTCTCTGACAGTGCTGTGCAGTGTTGTCTGTTGTTGGCCTGTTTCTCCGCAGGTCTGTGCTCTCTGACTGCATACTCGCTCTACGCTCACAGGATCACCTCGGAGTTTTTCGACCCCATGTTTGTCGCGCAGAAGTACGTGTGTTTTCTTCTTCTCAGCAGAAGGTGTCAGGAGTGCTGCTGTGCTGAAGTCTTGTGTGTGTGTGTGTGTTGTCAGGTATGAGCTGGGCGCCGCTCTGTTCATCGGCTGGGCTGGATCCACTCTGTGTCTGCTCGGAGGAGCGCTCTTCACCCTGTCCATGGCTGACGGCAGCAGCAACAAGTAAAGGCCTGACTGCTGTAGTGCTCACAATGACCTTAAGCCTTGTGTACTGTTCAGATTGACTCCCCTTTGGTGATGTTGGGGGCTGTTTTTGCCCCATTGACTTCCATTATAATCGCATTTATTGATTGCAAAGCCATGACAGCAGATAATCATGCATTCTTGATTGCTGCTGGTCTCCCATTGGGAAGAGGGACAGTTTGATCATCAGTGTGCAGCATTAACCCTTTAGATCGGCCCGTGCTGAAGAGTTTCTGTCTTTTATATAGAGTAAAACAGCAGATAATAGTGTGTGTGTGGAGATACACCCTCTGTGTTTACTGTGTTCTGACAGCTGAGGGGATTACTCGAGTTTCTCCACACGTATCAAGATAAGTGTAACAGAAACTTAAGCCTTTAGATGATGGAAGTCAATGGGGCAAAAACAGCCCCCAACACAACAGAAGGGTAGTAAATGTGCCCAGAGTGTATTGTTGAGTTTATTTTAAAGCATGTTCCCAAAATATGTCAAAATACGATTTGTCTGCAAAAATCAGTCTATTTAATTTGCCAAATTAAGCCTCAAAATCAGCCCAGAGTGGGTGAAAACGACCCAACAGCACACAAGGGTTAAGCACGGTCACTGTATTTCAGATTTCTGTGCGCTGTGTGCCGGTGGACTTTTCGTGTCATCATAACACCTGCTTTGTTTGGTCATTTGTGGTCATGACGGATGTTTGTGGTTGTCAGGAGTTCTCCGAACAGAAGAGTGGCGTCTCTAATGTCGGGAGCGATGCCTCAGAGTCAGACGTCTCACACCAGGAGGACTCTTCCAGAATACAGCAGCACTCCACAGCACTTCGACAAAAACGCCTACGTATAACACACTCCAGACCTGATCTGCTAACTCTGAGATCAGAAGCAAAGAATAACTCAATCCAGAGCTTTCACAAGACTACCGTTCATCTTTACAACACAAATGATGAAATCTGTACATTTTACTTGCTTTTTATTGTAGATGACAAACTGTTTGTATAACTTGTGCAAATTTTTATACTTTTTATACTCTAATCATTGTATAGGAAATATTTCACTGTGAATACATCTGAGCATCGAGTCACGTTCAGTCTCGACGTTCAGTATATGACATTCGACATTCAGTATACGCGCATGAGAGCAGTTCACTGAATGGCCAGCGGTGTCGCTAACATCTAGAGTTTCCCAGTCGTGCGTTCAGCCCAAATTTCTTAAGCTGCAAAATATTCAATGCATAAGCATGTTTTAAACCTGGCCTGATGCTGGGGTCACAACAAATGCAGACCAGGCGGAATGAAGACCACACCATGTGTAGCATGTTTCCCATGATGTGTGTTACAGAGCTCAGCATATATGAGTACACCCCTCACTAATCTCTCTTCTAAATTCATATTTTTAATAGGAGCTCTACAATCTTATATTTGTGCATATACATTAGATTAGTCAGTACTGACGCCAAATCTGGAGCTCATCTAACACAATAACATTCAATAACGATCCCAAAACTAAAACTAGCACAGCCAAATTTATATCATTCATTCCTTTTCTTCTCAGCTTAGTCCCTTTATTAATCAGGGGTCGCCACAGCAGAACGAACCGCCAACTATTCCAGCACATGTTTTGCGCAGAGGATGCCCTTCCAGCTGCAACCCCTCACTGGGAAACACCCATACACACTCATTCACACACACTCCCATACACTACAGCCAGTTTAGTTCCTCAGTTCCCCTATAGCGCATGTGTTTGGACTGTGAGGGAAACCGGAGCACCCGGAGGAAACCCACACCAACACGGGGAGAACATGCAAACTCCACCTTAATAATCAATGTGATTAAAAAATAAAGTTATTGTTTAATGAATAATGAGTGTAAAGTTATTGAATTGTTTCTAAATAGTATTGAGTGATAAGTGATGGGTCAACAGACTGAGTGTTGATATCTGTGGATGTTTCTGCAGGATGTGTGTGCTTTGATTATCTTTACATATTCTCTCCGTGTCCGAGAAACACCTGATACTGTTTACAGTAAAGCAGCGTCACGGTGTGTGTGTGTGTGTGTACGATCACAACACAGGCTCTCCTGGAGTGTGTGTGTGTGTGAGTGTGTGTGTGTGTGGAGCTCAGTGTCTGCGTTGAGAGCCATGAGGAAGAGGCTGATCCAGGTGTTGGGGTTCCTGATCTCCACCTTCGGCTGGCTGTTCGTCAGCTGTACTCTGGCCATGGACTACTGGAGGATCCTCTATGTGGGAGGGAAAGGCGGAAACTGGATGATGAAGGCATCCTGGTACTGGTCCAACCTGTGGAAGGACTGTGTGACGGACATGTCATCCATCGCCGACTGCAGAGAGTACGACGCGCTGTGGGCCGTCACACGTAAGGCCGTCTCTGTCTGCTCTGTTGTTGTCTGAGCTCTGGTGTGTCAGTTGTGTTGTCCTCCTCTATAGCGTATGTTCAGGCTGTGCGCGGGCTGCTGATGATCGCTATGGGTCTGGGCTTCATCGCCGCTATCCTCTGCTTCATCGGGATGGAGTGCACCTACATCGGTGGCAGTGAGAAGAACAAACGCAGAGTTTTACTAGCCGGAGCAGCGTCCCATTGTGTCGGTGGTGAGCAAAACCAAATATTTCTGTTTGTTCCCGGGGCACATGACCCAGCTTTCTACATGTGGAACACCCCTGCTGCTGCGGATCGACTTGGATGATTGTCTTCTCTGTATTCACCCACATGTGTGTGTTGAAACCCTCACAGGTCTGTCAGCGGCTGCAGCATATTGTTTATACACCAACAGAGTCGCCAGTGCTGCCTTTGCTCCTGCTGTTGACACCACTGTTATAAGGTACGGGATTCTCCGTCATGCAGAGATGTGCTTCGATCACACACTTTCCCTCGCTCGCTCGCTCATGCAGCTGAATGATTGCATTAAACAGGCTGTGAAAAACACAATCCACTTCAATACAGCTGCAAATAAAGGCAGGTCATCAAGTGATCCATTTCAGAGACGACACATGCTGAGCAGATTTCTGAAAAGCAGAAGTCTTCAAGTCCAGAATATCACTGAAGTCTCACTTCTGATTATGTGTGAGGTTAAGAGGCAGTGCAGTGTGTGGATTTTAATTAAAACAGCTCCGACTGCAGAGAAGGGTCACTAGTCATGATGAAATTAAATGTACAGATGACCCGTTCAGCTCAGTGTGTTCAGTAGTAGCTGATATGAATATCTGTGCATCCTCCAAAATAAATGCATATACACAACATCATAAGACTTAATATTAGGTTAGATTTAGATCAGGTGACCAATATTCAATGTCTAGCCTACGTCCAATGATGACGTCAAAGTACGTTGATATTTGGTTGATTTGAGGTTGTGTTTGAAAGTGACCAAAATCCATCGTCTGATAATGTCATAGTGGTAACGTCCACACAACGTCAAGGTGTAACATGATTAGATATTGATATTTGGTTGATTTTAGGTTGGACATTGGCGTTGGCCTGACATTCGGTTCTGATGTCAACTTGATTTTCATTTCCAAACAAATCCAACGTCGCCATGATGTTGGGGTACAGCGTCAATATGACGTCATGTTGACGTCCTGTAGCTGCAGGGTATATATATATATATGAGCAATTCCGTGCAAATGTCCACATTACCATGTAAAAATAGAGATTTCACCCAAATCCAGAAACTGTTTCTGGGTTTTTAGTGTCAGCAAGTATCCTACAGCACTTTAGAAATACTCAAATACATCTGTCAATGATTTAAAACCGTTATATTTGATTTACCAAAGTCACACAAGTGGCAATTCCACATCTGTCACATCCATAACGGAGACATTTCACACTGTAACGAGGCTTTTTCCTCATAAACGTGAAAATATTACATCAAATAAACCAATCACTTTAGTTTTATAGTGAGCCGACTCTTCTCCTTTTGATTAGCGGGGTTTCTTTTGGGTTGTGCAGTTTAATTCACAGAATTAATGTTGTAAACTGTAAACTCGCAGACGTTTTCAGGCACATTTATAACGCGTGTTTATTTCCCTCATATAAAGTATAAAACATGTTTACAGATGTATATTTCTCTGATCCCGTAACTCAGTGCTCAGCTCTTCTGGATAATATAAACAGATGCTTCAATATAATGTTAGCATGGACTTTCTGTTTTGAGTGTTACTGCAAATGTCTCATCCATAACACTGGACCTGCTCATATATATATATGTATATATATCCTTTTATCTTGAAGTCTTTCAGTTCACGTCTGTGCTGAGGAACTCTTGAGCGATTACTCCATGTCTTTCATATTCCTACACCTTTACTCTGGTTTGTGTAGGTATGGCATAGGAGCGCCGATATTCTTTGGACTAGTTGGAAGTTTCCTCATAATTCTTGGCTCTGTTTTATACACCGTGACAAACGTCTCCACAAGGTCAGTAGCTGATTCAGTCAAACCTACAGAACCAGGAATACATGCAACCTGAGGAATGAATCTGCCGCTCTGTTCTGCAGGAAGAAGACCGTATCTGTGGGCAGAACGCTGTACACTCGTCCATCATACGGCCGGCGGACGGCCAGTAAAACAGCGTACACTTCTGCATACTCGGCTCCGTCCCGACAGTCCAGCTCTCGCCTGTCCAGAATGTCACGGGCCACAGATGAGAAACCTCAGGCCAGAGACACGTTTGTGTGAAGAGACCCCCCCCCCCCCCCCCCCCCCCCCTACAGCAGCTCTGTCAAGGAAAACAGTCAGAGATTAATAAAGAGATGTGTTTAAATTAATGCATGTGCTCTGGTTTATCGATCAAACACACAGCTCAGTGCACACTTCACAGTAAAGCTCGGAGGATCACAGTAAAGCTCATTTCCCAATACAGATCAATTACTATAGAGAAGATGAGCGGCAGTGTTTCCCAGCACTGACATCTGCTGTGTAAAACATACGCTGGAATAGTTGGAGGTTCATTCTACTGTGGCGACCCCTGAAATGGAGACTGAGCTGAAGGAAAATGAATGAAAGATTTGTGCTCTGTCTACAGCAGTGTTTCTCAACCATGTTCCTAGATGAGCAGCAGCTCTGCACATTCACCATGTCTCCTTAACCGAACACACCTGATTCAGATCATCAGCAGAGGCTGAGAGACCTGTAATGGGTTTGACAGACAGAGGAGACATCCAGAACATGCAGTGCTGGTGGAGCTTCTGGAACGTGGTTGAGAAACACTGGTCTACACCAAAGCGACCTGATCATCTGTGGGATGGGAACCAGTGAGGGACGCTGAGCTTCCATGTACACTAGTGCGCATCTGTTTTAAAGGGCACCTATGATTGGGCACGCCAACACAGGGAGAACATGCAAACTCCACACAGAAACGCCAACTGACCCAGGCGGGACTCGAACCAGAGACCTTCTTACTGTGAGGCCACAGCGCTAATTAATTATTAATGTTCATAACCATGTTCATGTGTGTTTTGAGAAATGCCTGCATCATGCTGATGTTGTTGATCCAGTAGATGGTAAAGCAGTGAAGACACACACACACACACACACACACACTCTCTCTCTGCTGTTTGGATGAGACCTGCGGCCAGCTCATGCTCAGATGAGTTATTTTCTGTTGTCGGTGGCCTTTGCAACATGAACGTGTGTCATAGGGGTTGTTGGCAGCAGTGTGTATACAATAAACAGAGAGAGTGTGTGTGTGTTGTTGACACCACAAACACACATATAGCAGTGAAAGCTGTGGATCTGGAGAGTGTGTGTGTGTGTGTGTTCTCGTCTTCAGCTTGTCTCCATCACAGCATGCATTACAGGACGGTCCTGATGCACACTGAAATGGTGTGTTTTATAGTGTGTGTGTGCGGCTGGCTGCTGGTCTGCTCCACCGTGCCCACTGAGTGCTGGGCGTACTCTGAGGTGCACACTTCAGTGCTCACTTCCTCTCACTACTACTCCAACCTGTGGAAGGACTGTCTCTCCGACTCCACCGGCGTCTCCGACTGCAAAGTCTTCCCCACATTTCTGGCTCTGCGCAGTGAGTATCCACACACACACACACACACACACACACACACATCAGCAGTGCTGGGGAAAGTAATGGGTTACCACACTGAGTTACTCCACTATAAGGTGACTGGTTGTGTTCATTACTCTTCATGGGCAGTAATGCGCTGTTGTACTTTTGCGTTACATGTTCTGCCCGTCTGAGGCTCGATCCCTCTCAGAACCTGCAGGGGTCTTCTTTTATTAACAGAGGAGCTCTGCACTGAACAACACACTGAATACCCTTCATATCAGTGATAGTAATGTAGGATCATCTGATCTTCTCAGAGCTCTACATGTCCTACACTGAAAATACAGATTTGTTCACTCAACTCAACTTAGTTACGTCATCTTTTTGCTTTGACTCAGTTAAGTTGTACTGACTTAATCCATCAACAGTTCTCAACTTAAAATATTTTGCTGACAGAGTTAAATAATTGACCCAACTTCCTCTTTTGAGTTAACTGGACTTGCTAAGTTTAGTTTTAATTGGTTAACTTACATTATCAAGTTAGCAGAAGTTTAAAACATCTTACATTTTTAAGTTCAATGAACTTAATCTAGCAGATTTTCTTAATTAGAAAAAGAACAGATAATGAAATACATCACACATGTCATGAAGTGAAGTTTCACAGACTAATTTCGAGAGGAGCAGGTGATCTGATCGACTACAGCTGATCCTTATTGCTAATCATTAGCCTATCAGATTATTCTAAAACTACTGTAAATATCCTGCCTAAACGTCATTGCCTATCTTCTTTTTCTTCTTTATCCCCCCCCCCCTATCCTTCCTTTCTCCCTCCTCCTTATTCTATGATCGGGCGACACGGTGGCTCAGTGGCTAGTGTTGCAGCAGGAGGGCCAAAGTTTCAAGGTTTAATTGAGCCAGTCGGCACTCCCTGCGCCGAGTTTGCATGTTCTCCTCGTATTCGCGTGGGTTTTCCCCGGGTCCTCCGGTTTCCTCTAAAAACATGTACTTAAACAAATTGTATTAACAGTCATACACACATACTGACTCAATCAGAACCACCATATTAGTCAAAGTATAAACGGGGGCACTCGAGAGATCGCTGATCTCGTATCCCTCCATATGCTCATTGACCAGGCAGGAACCTTGGGCTCATCTATCTCTGAGCTCAGGGTTCTCTCCCGGGACCGCATGCCAAACCTGCTGTTATTGTCGAGCATTATCTAAGTGTGAACTCTTAAACGGTCTTTATTCTCAATTGAGCAATTACACACACTCTACTTACAATATCAGCGTCTTTCTAAAGTATTTGTTCTTATAAAGTCAGTCATTTTGACTCTGTGTATTGTTGGTTATTCCTGCAAATATACACAGAGAACTGGTGTTGTCCTCCAAGGTCAGGTATTTTAGCACAGTGAAGGTTTATTTGGAGTAACTGTAGTAAAGCGCTTCATTATAGTGCTCTGTAAATAATCTATATCTGTGCTGGAGCTGAATGTGTCTATTGTCCTGTCCGTCATTTGACAGCGTACATTCACGTGTGCCGATCCTTCCTCTTCATATCCATACTCCTGGGGATATTCGGTTCCATTCTGGCTTTAGTGGGGATGAAGTGCACCAAACTCGGAGGATCTGAAACTGTCAATGCCAAAGTCACCTTCGCTGGAGGGATCAATTACCTGACGTCAGGTAGTGCTTCTGCTCAGTCCAGTGTGTGTTTCAGTGCTTCTGCTCAGTCCAGTGTGTGTTTCAGTGCTTCTGCTCAGTCCAGTGTGTGTTTCAGTGCTTCTGCTCAGTCCAGTGTGTGTTTCAGTGCTTCTGCTCAGTCCAGTGTGTGTTTCAGTGCTTCTGCTCAGTCCAGTGTGTGTTTCAGTGCTTCTGCTCAGTCTAGTGTGTGTTTCAGTGCTTCTGCTCTTAGTGCACTCAGAAATGAACACTCTGTCATTAATTACTCTTTTCAATCCCCTTCGTCCATCTTCAGACACAAATGAAGGTATTGTAGATCAAGTGAGAGAGCTCCTCATCTTCCACAGACAGCAAGGGTCTGTCTATGGGGTCTGCTCTGGATTTGGGTCGAGTCTCAGGACCCTTGCTGTCTGTGCAGGATGAGGAGCTCCAGCATTTCAGCTCAAATATCCTCATTTGTGTCTGAAGATGAACAGAGGACTCAGGGGATCGACAGAAGAGAGAGTAACTAATGACAGAACCTTCAGTTTTGCGTGAACGAAGCTTTTCATGTTCTCAGGCCTCTGCGGGATGTTCGCCTACAGCTGGTACGGCCACAGGGTTGTTTCTGAGTTCAAGGACCCAGCTTACGTAGGAAAGAGGTGAGTATTTGAGTGATTATCTGATATGGATGGGAGACCACATGGGAAAGCTCGGCTGCTGCTGGAAGTGGTGTTAGTTAGACCAGCAGGCGGCTGCGTCCTGCGGTCAGTGTGGGTCCTAAAGCAACAGTTTTTCAGATGAGATGTTAAACCGAGCTCCTGACTCTCTGTGCTCATTAATAATTCCAGGATGTCCTTAGAAAAAGGGTAAAAAGGGTAGGGGTTTAAGCCCGGCATCCTGGCCAAATCTGCCCACTGGCCTCTGTCCATCCCCATATCATAAGCGGCTTCATCACTCCGTCTCCTCTCCACCACTCTAAGTGTTCAGAAATGTGTAAATGTAAGGAAATATCATTATTATCATCATATGAGCTGATGTTGAGTTGTGATGAGCGTCCGTCTGACGCTGCAGGTATGAACTGGGACCGGCTCTGTTTGTGGGATGGGGAGGATCGGCTCTGCTGATACTGGGAGGACTGGTGTTCAGCTTTACTGCAGGAAATGAAGGATTCCAGTCAAGGTATCAACACACACCACAGCAGCGGACATCTCTGAACAAGACACCGATGTAGATCTAGGAGTAAATGTGGGAATACAACATGACCAACAGAACAGTTCAGCTAGATTTAGAGGCAGTTCCCTCAGTTAGATTTCTTTAATCCTCAGCTCCAGATTTTCAATAGTCAGCCAAATCGTTTCCACTAAGTAGTTCGGTTCGGATCGGTACGGGCCACCTTTATCAGGCTTGCTTTTGCCAAATGGTACTAATGTATACCAATATAAATGTTCATTACTAACCTTTCTATGAACAGGATTTGATTATTACTGCAGATCAATGATTACAGAAAAGGTAAGCACAGTGCAAACCACAGCCTGATGGCGTAGTTGACCAGGTCCGCTACGTAGCAGACCTTGAACTGCCCACTACGGTAATGCCCATGCTACTGTGATGGTTGGGTTTAGGGTAGGAGGAGGTGTGGGCGATTGTCAGCTACGTAGCGGACCTGGTCAACTACATCATCAAGATGCGGGGTGCAGGGAGGACTGTCTCGAATCTTTAATCTTCACCAGCACATGTGACCTCTGTTAGAAAGTTACTCCATCATTCCGAGTTCATTCATTCATTCGTTTTCTTTTCGGCTTAGTCACCACAGTGGAATGAACCGCCAACTTATCCAGCATATGTTTTACGAAGTGGAAACACCCATACACACTCACACTCACTCATACACTACGGACAATTTAGCTTACCCAATTCACCTGTACCACATGTCTTTGGATTGTGGAGGAAACCGGAGCACCCAGAGGAAACCCACGCCAACGCAGGGAGAACATGCAAACTCCACACAGAAACACCAACTGACCTAGCCGAGGCTCGAAACAACGACCTTCTTGCAGTGAGGCGACAGCACTACTCACTGCGCCACCGCGTCGCCCCATTCCGAGTTCATAATAGTCCAACAGGTGATGATAATAGTTCAACATGGCGGTTTGTTCATCCTTTAGCCTGCTGAAAGAATCCTCTGCTCCTTTGCTTTTTCAGAAAAGAAATCAGTTATTAGAAATGAGTTATTAAAACTGTTATGATCAGAAATGTGTTGATGAAATCTGCTGTCTGTTAAACTTTCAACTTCACTGACAGCATCACCACAACACTCCACATTTACTGATCCACAACATCCAACACATCTTCAACAATGGCTCAAAACGCTTCGGCAAAGCCCCGTTTATACAAGACAAACCCAAAAACACTCATTATTTTGGAGAAATTGAAACCGAGCTGATTTTAGCCTGATTTTGAGAACACTCTACCTGTTGTTGATCTGCAGGACAGTGAAGCGCTCGTCTCCGCTCTCAGGAGAAAAGCAGATCATCCTGAGCTCTTCCTCATCCTCATCCTCAGACAAGCAGAAGTCCAGCAGAGCGGCGTATGGACTCGACGCTTATGTCTGAACTGATGATGATGATTAATGTTCTTTAGTAGTGGAGTAAAGCAGACAGTAAGCTGTTCAGCAGTGGGGTGAAGATTAGTGTTAGGTATTGTCATACATTAGGATACTCCTTTATAAAGTTGCATTAGCTCCTCTTCATGGTCAGTAATGTGGTACAGTACTGTTCCTCCCCTTTGCTGACTCTTGATCTTTCAGAAATTGCAGGGTTTCTTCTTATTGTTTACCAGAGGAGTTTTGCAATAAACACACTGAATAACCCCTAGTCACCTTTAAAACACATCAGTGATAATAATAATGTAAGATCATCTGATCTTCTGAGAGCTCTACATGCTGTATATGCAGATTAATGACAGTGTAAAGCAGTGTGCTTGCTAGAGGTGTTTTTGGATGTGCAGTCAGGGATGGCTTTGTAATCTGCTAGTGATGGACCGCTCTTGATGATTCCGGTTCTCTCTTTGTGTTTTGTTTTTAAAGCAAATTGTCGGATTCTAATAGATTTCCATCTACACCCCCCCCCCCCCGTTTTATTTAAAGCTAGAATCTGTCAGCTCTAATCTGAGCACATGTATAAACGTGTCTCTGTGTCTGGGTGGTGTTGTGTATGATTAATGTGCAGGTTAGTGTATGCTCCATCAGCTCTTTCTGTCAGCTTTGTGTTTAATTAAAGAATTAATAAACTATTATGGCTCAAAACTGTTTTTTTGTGTCTAATTTATATGTTTTGTGGCAAGTAGCCATGTTTAAAAAAAGGGCTAAAGTACATCCAGGCGGTCTGCTTCATGTCGAGCTGCTGATAAACCTGTCAGGCCTTATTCTGCAGTAACCTCCTGCATGTTAGGGATGGCTGCTGTGAAACTGATGAGTCGAGATCCCGAAGCGCAAGTGTTTCGAAACACCATGTCATGTGACTACAGCGATTCAAAGCATAGGCCATTTCAGAAGTTATTATTAGCTAAACATTTCCTCAACCTTTACTTGTTCCAAACCGGTTTGTCATTTTTTCCCCTCTCTTGAACACAAAAGAAGATATTTTGAAGAAAGCTGGAAACCTGTAACCATTGACTTACATTGACATAGTATTTGTTTTTTCCTTTCTTCGAGGTTAATAGTTACAGGTAACTGATGTAAAAAACAAACAACAACAAAAAATAAATATATATATATATATCATTTAAAAGCCTCAATCATTTAAAGTTTGGATCGGGGGTAATAGTACACCACCTTTTTTTAGCACTACACCGCTGGTAAACACCCCTTCAAACGAAGATTTTTCAGGACCACACTCGAATCCAAGGGGTAAGAAAACTTCCCAGAATGCACCAGCCACAGCTGCACCCGGAAGGAGATCCACAAATTAGGATTTTTTTTTTTTTTGTCATTATTAGGAATTTTTACCACAAACAAACATGTTTTAATATATTCATAACCGCGTTCATGTTTTACCCTGAAGCTTTAAAAAAAAAAGCAAAAACTGATAAATTTGGCGATCTATAATCCATAATCATAACTCCTGTACAGCAGTCCCACAACATCCTGACACTCGAATATCCTGTCAGAGAAGTCTAGTGTCTGGGAATGAGCTGTTTACAGTGTCTGCTATAATGTTAGTTTTGTTTTTGGTGTGTTTACAGATGAATATGGCCACTGTGTAAATGGCCAGAACTCCAATGCTGATTTGCACAAATACTCTGAAATTACAGTGATGTATTTGATTAATGTTACATTTTTATGACCAAAACAAGACATATTTATTCACAGTGTTTGTTCGGATGTTAGATCAATGTTAAAACCAAACACACTACAAGAACAGAGCATTTAAAAACTGACGTCTATAGCTGCATCACGCTGGACTCGACCCCATAATCTCTGCATGCTGGTCAGGAACTCTCCTAGCTCCACCAGATCAGCTGAAGCCTCGACTGTACAATGTGGGGGTTAATACCTCTATTAGCTTTACGGTTTGTAGCTGCTCCAGAGCAATGCATAAATGCCCTCTAGGTGTCGCTGTAGAGACGGCTTTCAAACTGTTTCCATAGTCTCAGTGTTTGATGAAGCCTCGCTCTGAGCACCACTACTGCATGTGCTTTATCTCTGAAATAAAGATGACACGAGGAAGCGGATCAATCACATCTGGATTTACTGAACACAGGACATTTCAGAAGAAACACATTACATCAGTATAACACTCATCCTCTTAATCAGAAGTTTCACACTTCACTTGGAGTGTTCATAAGACTGTCATTAACCCTTTATAATCATGTCAGTAATGTGAATGAGATGTTATTCATGCTTATAACCACTGTTATTAAGTGTCATTCGCTCAGTCATTACAGTTTAAAGATGACATTATGACAACCTGACAAGAAACAAACTCATCATAAATCTGTCATCAACATGACTGGCACGAGGACGTTATAAACATGTCGTGGATTTCATAACAGTGTCATTGATATTTATTGGAACAAGCTGACTTTGTCATTAAATATTCATGAGGCTGTCACAAACTAACAGTGTAAAAACAGATGATCAGAAGAATGTTCATGATGCAGTTATAATGCCTCATGACAATCATGTTGATGACAGATTTATTGACCATGTCATCTGTGCATTTAAGATGACAGAACTGAGCCTTATTGATTATTGATATGGGCTGATTCCTGAGACTGCAGTGCTGGTATTGATCATGGCGTGGTTCTGGTCCTCATGTGGCCCAGCGCACGTGTACGGTGGGGAAGTCCCAGCGGTCCGGCTGACCCATGTGCAGGAGTGAGCTGTAGGGCGAGCGGCTCCACTGGAACACCGGTGTCTGCTCACAGGACGGCCCGCTGGCGGCCAGCAGCTCCCACTGCCGGAACATGCTGGAGCTGGTCATCTGAGGAGGACAACATCACAGTCAGCGCGAGCATACACACACACGCACGCACGCACGCACGCACGCACGCACGCACGCACGCACGCACGCACGCACGCACGCACGCACGCACGCACGCACGCACGCACGCACGCACGCACGCACACACACACACACACACACACACACACACAATAATCTGCTGTTCTACTCCACTGAAGTCCTCTAGAAGTCTTCAGCACAGGCTGATCTGCAGGGTTAATGCAGGAGTATCTGCTGTCAGTAATGTTCAGCAGAAGAGCTGGATTAAGCACTGTGAGACCTTCATGTCGGTTCCTCCGTGTGGACGCTGCCGCAGCGCACCGAATGGGTACGAGCCGTTCGCAGGGTTCAGGTCTGAGCGGGCAGAGATGGAGTTCTCAGCATTCTGGTGCGGGTCGCACTCCTCACAGCGGGACAGAGGGTCCTCCAGATAGTTATTATACCTGCAGGACACACACACACACACACACACACACACACACACACACACACACACACACACACACACACACACACACACACACAGCTGGTGTATTAGTTACGGATCATATCTTAGCACACAGCTGTCTGGAATACTGCATTCTGATTGGTCAGTTGTGACATTCTGCAAGGTGTGTTATTCCCAGAGAACAACCGCGGTGTCAGGATGTGTGTGTGTGATGCACACCCTCCCTCACCATAACAAAAACAGCTCAAATCAGGAGTATGAGCTGAGGATGATCACTGATTTCACTGCTGATTTGGAAACATGTAAAGTATTTCACTGTAAGTGTAAGTGCTGGAGTATTGCTGCAGGACACAGCACAGATCTGACATGGTGATGTTCTGCTCTGTCTGGAAAGACATTATCCAGTTAGATCGACTGGGATGATCAGGGCTTAAATTAGAATAAATGACACACATATAAAACAGGACAGAGCAATAATAAATGTCACATGAGCAGTGCTTTAAGGTTTTATAACAGTACTCGGGTACAGAAACTGAACAGTCGAGCATTAAATAACACGGTTATCCTTCTATAATTATTAACAAGTCTGTACTAAATGATCTAATCCTGTGATGTGACTAGCGGATACACACATTGTGATATCGATGCTCAAACAGGCCTAAAGTAGTGGCGGTCTGAAGCAGCACAGCAGATCCTGATACTCAGAGCAGCTCGTACCTCATCAGACGCTCCATGGACTGGATGTCGGTCACCTGCGTCTGGTTCCTGCGGAAGATCTGAGCTCTTGGGTTCTGGCTGAAGGAGAACCAGGATCCGTACTTCTGGACCAGCTCCTGACCTCCGCTGGCATTGAACACCTCCTCGAAGTACCTACAGCACCAACCAAAACGACATATAACACCAACACCAACACCGACCAGCTACAGCGCTTATACCAGGCCTGTTTCAGCACACTGCTGCTGTACACGAGAGGATTATTATTGATTAATTTAATATTACCATGTCAGATCAGCAGCATCGCCTAATACAAAAGCATTCAAGATGTCATTACAGTGAATAATCTTAATAATCCTGCACATAAACACACACAAATAACACTGAGAAAACCTAGACAAGATGTTTAACTGTGATCAATGAGGCTGGAGATCCAGATCAGGACTCCTCTGTTGATCTCCTTTACTATACTCTTACTATAGTAATTACATGTAACCAACCCTAACCCACATTCTAACCCAACCATAGAGTAAATACATCTATTTAATTAACATTACTCAGAAGTCAAATAACCATTGCACTGCAACTACATCACCTTAAAATAGTGTAACCACTACGTGTGTGTGTGTGTGTGTGTGTGTGTGTGTGTGTGTGTGTGTGTGTGTGTGTGTGTGAACATACACTGTAAAAAACACCTCAAAATAAACATCCCACTTTACATTAGGTCTACAGGGACACATTCACACTGCAGATCTTGACGGGCAGTTCAGATTTTGGACAGCATCCCCTTTCATAGACTCATATACCCAGTCTACTGCCTGATATTATCCGCTTCCCTGGATTTTATTCCTCTTGCAGTGTTTTTTGTTGTAGTGTATCCGAGGCTGTATCTGTATGTTCATAAAACAGTAAAGAATCTGACAAAAATATGATAATATATAAATTAATTAATAAATAAATAAATAAATAAATGTGACTTGTATCTGATATTCGTGTCTGATATCCCTCTGAACATTCCTGCTAAACTATATAAAATAAAAACGAGTCAAATAACTTCTTTTTGCCTTGATATATGTTTATTTTGCTCCATTGTCAGATTTTTTGGCTTGTTTTAAGGAAAAACTCCCCTAATTTGGACTCATCTTTGCTGAAAACAACACTATATGTTTTGTGTTTGTCTTTAAAAGGCTGACTGATGTAAGAGTTTGTAGATATTTGGACTAGAAACAGGACAGAACTGTTCAATAATGCCGCGGTGACAGTATATTTGACATTATGATGAGCACAGGCAGTGTGTTATTAGCCCGGCACAGACACCCGGAGTGTTCACTTGATGATGTTCATACTCACGGGATGTTATAGCTGGCCCAGTAGCCCGTCTGAAACAGCTCTTCAGTTTTATCTGCGGTTTTGATCATTCCCCTGGAGAAAACAGACAGAAGACAGAAGACATCAACCAGCAGTGTTTACACTCCAGAACTGCTTTCCTCACTCAGAGATTCTGTCCTGTGTCTAGTCTAAACATCCAAAAACTCTTAAATCAGTCAGCCTTTTGTAGACAAATACAATCTAGTGTTGTGTTCAGCAATAATGAGTCTAATGAGGAGAGTTTCTCCTTAACACAAGCAGAATCATCTGACCATGAGGGAAGCAGAATAACCCAATGTCAAAATGGAAACAACATTATTCAGCTCACCACATTGGCAGATTATTCTGCTTTATGTCTGAATTTTGACTCATTATTGCTGAACACAACACTAGATTCTGTGCTTGTCTAGAAAACACTGACTGATTTAAGAGTTTGTAGATATTTGGACTAAAAACAAGACAGAAACTCTGAGTACCTTTGCAGAGTTCAGTCCACTAATGCTATTGCTAGAGCTGCAGTACAACACAAACACCTCAACTAAGCTAATCACAGCTGATTAATGGAAATACTCATGTACTGAGGATGTTTGAGGCTGATTCAGAATCTGTGGAAAGTAAAGCTCACTCACGGGATCTGCTCCAGAACTGTGAAAAGCCCTTGTTTTGCGAAGGCCTGTCCCGGGACGAAGTTCTTATAGTCCACTACCATCCACTGATTATTGTAGCTGGAGGAGGAAAACGTCACAGGTTAGATTTAGAATCTGCTTTCATTCACAATCTCACTTTAAAAGGCACCTGATATGCAGAAATCACCTTTATAACCCAGTGTGTGTGTGTGTGTGTGTGAATATCTCCAGCCTCTAATGGTCAACATGAATTAATTGTGTTTGATATAATCAGACTTGATGCACAGTACTGTAGGTCTCCTTTCAGTGTGTGTGTGTGTGTGTGTGTGTGCGTGTGTGTGTGTGTGTGTGTGTGTAGCATGAACAGTCCTTTACGTTCCACTGTTATATCTGCTGAATATTTGGGCCCAGCTCTGTCCGTCTCCCGCCAGCCGGTTGGCCACGATGTTCCTCAGCCACTCCATCACGGACCCGACCGGACGCACAAACTTCCACAGCGCCGCGTTACTGTTGCCGATCGTCGTTTCCAAAGTAACCTGAAACACACATTCAATAATACACCAATAAAAAGCAAACAGATGCAGGATTCAGCCAAATATTCACTGACTACAATCTTCATTTCCTGGACAAGCACCTGAATGAATGCAAAACTGGCTGATGTTGTGCTTATATAGTAATAATGTAATGCATGTTAAGACTAAATAAAAATGTTTTAGCTTGAATCTAGTTTAGCAAGCCTTTATTAGCCAACAGGAGAACCACAGATACTGTCTCTCAGATGTTGCTGTGTGCTCCATGTCTGACAGCACTGTATTATATTTAGCTTCTCTGTCTTCTGCTTCTTTGTGAAGGGGTGATTTTGGAGACAGAGCTCTTAAACTTATATTTTTCTGACATGTTTGTCTTAATTAAGAGGTTAACAGGACAGCTGAGGAGCGTGTAAGGAATAAAATAGAGCCTATCCATAAAAACCAGCCCAACCTTAACTAAAGGCCCCTTCCACAGTCTCTTTCAGCTGCTGCCATCAGGAGGAAGGTTTCAAACTATTAAAGCCTGCTCGGCTAGACTTCTCAACAGCTCAACACCCTATGCATTCCTGAGTATGCCCCATACAGGTGAGTGAGCTTAATAACCCCCCTGTGGAAGGACACCCTCTCGTCTCTCGGACTCTTGAACCAGGTTGCACATTTGCACTATACACACTATCTTCATCACTCCATGTCTCTTGGAAACACTGTGAATCTCTAATTGTGCTTCATACAGGTGAGTGGGCTTGACAAACCACCCGTAGAAACACTCCTCTGTCATCTAAACTCCATCTAATAAGAACTCAATAATGAAGCGATCTTCACTATAAGTGTACCTTCAACTTTAAATAACTCTTGCACAATATTCTCCTTTAATATCTCTCCTGTGTTATATGCTGCACAACACTGTTCAGTCTGATGTAGAAGTACGTGCCTGTCTGATGTGTATAGTTAAGTATCTTACAGTATATGTTAGTTTTGCATTGTTTTTTAAATCGCTCTTATGTCCAGTGTTGTGTTTGTATTTATAATTAATTATGTAGCACCGTTATCCTGAGAAACATGATATTGCATTCCTCTGTATGTCCACACATGTAGCAGAATAAAGCTTTACTTGACTTGACTTGAGGTGTCCAAAATATACATATATTCTGAAAAACAGAAGCTGAAACTGAACAGAAACTCATGATATTATATGACTTTGACAGAAATTCCCTGACGTTCGATGTCTGGAACAGAGCTTTTGCACTTCCACAAGCCGCAGGCCCTGTGGGAACCCTGAGGATGAAACTGCGTCTCCTTACCAAACCACTGCTGATCAGGTAAAAGTCGTCTCCGGAGAAGATGCTGCCCGGATAAGAGGAAAACACCTGCACGGCTCCAGGAATAACATCCTGTTCTGCAGAAACACAAGATGCAGATCAGATCAGTGCAGTGAAGAGGATGGAGAACAGCAGCAGGATGAGGAGAGAAAACCAGTACACATCATTACTTTACTAGAGGATAGGACAAATGCATTAGCTGAAGTGTTTTAATAATAATAAAGTCATTCACCTGAATAATATAATAACAGGCTCAGCTTTAATCAATGATTCAGTTACTTTGTTCTAACAGATGTGTGAATCTCCAAGCGAAGGATTCAGACACCTGCTGTAACAGAGACGACGTGTGTCTACGTAATCTAGAAAACCAGGGGTGGGATTTTACATTAGTGTTGTAAGTGAAGACCACACCTGAACAAGCTAATCAGTATCTGCAAGATCACTAGAAAGCTAAACTGTGCAGGACACCGGCCCTCCAGGACCGAGTCTGCCCACCCCTGGTGTAGATGATGCTCTACAGGCGTTTATACCTGTGGGAGCCGTGCGGTAGCTCAAGCTGTATCTCTTCATGATCCTCAGCATGGACTGGTAGTTGTTCCAGGTATCGTGCGACACCAGCAGGTCCTTGTTGCCCGGGAGCAGCTTGATCAGAGCGGAGCAGGAGCCTGAACCCACAGTACGAGACTGGCTGGATTTATTCAGCGCCGCCTCCAGATCCTCCAGATCTCCACCCATCTGGAAGAGACTGAACACACAGCAGAAACACAGTAGACATGTTTATATACAGATATTTAATACGATTGATATTGATCTGTCTTGAGCATCTGTCTGCACTCCAGTCTCACTCCTCCAGAAGCCACCGCGTTCAGCACATTTGGTCTTGGTGCTCTGAGGCGCAGCTCATTTATTAGAGGAGAATCCCAACAGTGCAGCAGACTCCTCTTCTCTCAGTGATATCAGTGCAGGAGTGAGGAGGTGATGCTCTGCTGTTCATCACTGATGGACACGCTCATCTACTCATGATTAATGCCATATTCCAGCTTTGTGCTTGCTGTGTTTTGCTTGTCTAGAAAATGCTTCTTGATTTAGGAGTTTGTAGATGTTTGGAGTAGAAACAAGACACTCTGAGTAAGACCAGCATGTTTTGCAGTGTGATAACACCCTCACACAGATCTTGCAGCAGTAATGATAAAGGAAGTGCGTCTGCACTCACAGGAAGCCGAAGGGATTGATGGAGAAGCTTCCGGATGGGAAATGAATCCTCCCGTTGTAGCCGTCCTCCAATCCTTGGAGCTGCAGTAAAGACAATCGCACCTGAAACACAACACACAGCTGATTAAACACGCAGAACCGGAGGCTTGCAGAAAAATCAGCTTATGAGACAAACCCTGGTACAAGTATAGGATATGCAAGTGGATTAGCTCTGCTTTCAGTTCCAACAACTGTAAACCCCACATCTGAACAGCTCACGTCTGATGACAACAGACCACTCATGGATTTAATCTCGCTGTAGATCCTCGAGATCTGTCTCCGGCAGCGGTCACCGAGCTGCTGGAACTACCTGTGCATTACATTATAATATATATATAATATATATATATAATTGCACACCCTCCAGCCAATCAGAAACAAGAATTCGGAAATGAGGAGATCCCAGTGTAGCCGCCATTACGGCTCAGTGTGTGTTTGCCTGTTATCTCAATTCTGAAAGCGATCCAGATATCATTATAGCTGTGATCTCTGCTGCAGTTTCACATTCAGAGCAGTGGTCAGACCCGTGTGTTTATCGTCATCTCCACAGCTGTGGTGATTGGAGTAAACGGGCTTTTAGTCTGCACTGGTTAGCTGAAATGTAAACACAGGGTGAACGGCTGGTGCAGGCCTTGGTTCCTCACCTGATGCCAGTATGGAGAGTGTGTGTGCGTCTCCATCTGCTGCCACATCCACTGCAGGTTAGTGGTGACGTAGTCCTTCAGCCGCTCACAGAAGCCGACGTCAGAAGAGAACGGCCCGCAGTAACCCATCAGTGTGTTCATCCAGTGCTTGTAGAGGAGCTGCGGGTCAGACACACACACATTTCTTACACAGAGTATCGCTAAGTCACGAAGTATGCTATCCACCTCAGATGCAGAAAGGCTAGTCCATGCTTTTATGAGCTCTAGGCTGGATTACTGTAATGCACTGTTGGCTGGCTGCTCAGCTGCCAGAGTTCTTACCAGGTCTAGCAGATATGTCCACATCCCCCCAGTGTTCTCCTCCTGACACCGGCTGCTGTTCAGTTCCATATTGATGATCAAATATTACTTCATACATATAAAGCTTTAAATAGTCCAGCTCCTGTTTATCTAATCAACCTTCTGTCTCGCTACAATCCAACTCGCTCTTGAAGATCTCAAAACTCAGGGCTTCTGTAGTACCCAGAACAGCAGAGTCCACTAAAGGAGGTCGAGCCTTCTCATTTATAGCTCCTAAACTCTGGAATAGCCTTCCTGATGATGTCCGAGGCTCAGACACACTCTCTCAGTTCAACACTAGAGTAAAGACCTATCTGTTTAGTGACGCACACACGCTGCAGCACATAACGCTATGATGCATGAGTGTGCTCGACTAACCACCTGTAGGACACACTCGTCCTGTCCTCATGCAGCAGGCACTGCGTTACAAACACTTCTGAGCTTTATGTGTGTGTGTTTATATAACTGCTACCTTCTGTGAGAGTCTGGAAAGTGTCACATGACAAATAAATGAACAACTCGAACCCAAAAACTGGAGCGGTGAAGGAATGATTGGATCAAAACACACACAGTTTGATCCTGACGGCTGATTATTAGAGTATATTAGTGTTGGTGTACCTGTGTGGTGGCGGCGCCCTCCACCAGTCCAGCAGCGTACGCCTGCAGAGAGTCATTATAATCAGCACTGCTGCTCAGATCCAGATACGCCCACCTGACACACACACACGCACGCACGCACGCACGCACGCACACACACGCACACACACACACACACAGTCGTGTTAATATTATCTGTAAAGCTTGTAAAACACACATAAGTGTTAATAACACACAAACAACACTGGTGCAGAATCCCATGTGCACACATACACACACGCGCACACACAACCTGTCGTCTTGTTGTTATCAGTGAACTTTGACACACACACACAGTCATGTGGATGTAATCAGTAAAGTTGGCAACACACACACACACACACACACACACACACACACACACACACACACACACACACACACACACACACACATACATACGCACGCACGCACGCACGCACGCACGCACGCACGCACACACACACACACACACACACACACACACACACACACACACACACACACACACACACACACACACACACACACACACACACACACACACACACACACACACACACACACACACACTCACTCACACACTCACCCGGTGGTGTTGATGTGGTCAGTGAAGTTGGCCTCCGCTACAGAGTGTGTGTGCGCGCCTTCTATCAGCTGCAGTCGCGCGGTTTCCTCCTCATAGATCGCGGAATAAATCTGAGCCTGACACACACTTAACAGCACACACACGGCGGAGACGAGGAGCTGAAGATGCGCCATCACACACACACACTCACTCTTTCTCTCACACACTCCTGCTGAATGTAAACACGTCCTGCTGTTCCTCTTCTTCTTCTTCTCCAGCTCGCGGTGCAGCAGCGCTTCCTACAGGCTGTGGACAGAGAGCAGAACTGCGTCTCAAATGGCACACTATACACTATGCACTATGTACTTATGCACTGACACACTCAACAGCACAGTATATGTATGTAGTGTCGTCCTAAATGGAGCACTAATGTATTTTACTAAGCGGAAATTCAAGCCGTTTCCCTGATGACGTTTGACGGCTACCATCAGTGAAATAAATGACCAAACTATCAAATAATACCTGCCATGAGTATAACCGCATTCACCATCAGGAGGCGCTATAACCACTCTCAGAGGAGAGTTTAGCTTTCACCATCCACAATAAATAAAGTAATCCAACAGGTGCGCTCGATAGCTCCGCCCCTTCCGCCACGTGAGCAAAGCTACAGCGGTTGAGAGTGTGAAGTGTCCAACATTCATTCATTTTCATTTCAGCTGAGTCCCTTTATTAGTCAGCGGTCGCCACAGCGGAATGAACCATCAACTATTCCAGCATATGTTTTACGCAGCGAATGCCCTTCCAGCAGCAACCCAGTACTGGGAAACACCCATGCACACTCATTCACACACACACTCATACACTACAGCCAATTTGGTTGATCAATTCCCCTATAGCGACCTTCTTGCTGTGAGGTGATCGTGCTCTCTTATAACATGTAAATCAGTGTATAGTGTGATGTGGACTGAGTGAACTCTGCTTTTCAGATCATGTCGTGAGCCAGAGCTTGTTCATGGTCAGTGTTTGGGGTTATTTCAGGGACATTACAGAAGTAAGTCATTCACTAAGGGTGGTGTATTTACACACACATCACACAGCTGTATTAGTGGAATGATGACGTGTGTGTGTGTGTGTGTGTGTGTGTGTGTGCGTGCGTGCGTGCGTGCGTGGGTGCGTGTGTGTGTGTGTGTGTGTAATATCAGTGCTGCTTTATTGTGATCTGCAGACGCTGTGGTAAACACTCCTGCTCACTGCTGCTTTTCTCATCAGAAAGTGTGTGATCATCTCACACACAGAGCAGATCTGAACACACTTCTGGTAAATGAGCTCAAATAAATCTGCTGCTGTTATCTTGACACATCGATGTGTTAGGGTTGGGTTAACAACTTTCTGGGTTGTTTAGGGACAAGTAAAAATAAATCAGGCAGATTTTGTCTGACTTTGAACACAGTAAAGGAGATCTCCTGGACTGAAGATGAAGACTGGCATATTACACTGGTGTCGACGCCTGTAAAAGCACTTCAGTTGAAGGAATGCTCATAAGACTGTCATGAAACATTTATAATCATGACATAAATGTGCATGAGACTTTATGCATGCCTATAACAACCGTCATTAAGTGTCATTCGCTCTGTTGTGTTGTTTCAAACGCACAGATGACATTGTTTGTCATGACAACTTGACATTACCAGGACAACACAACATGTTATAAACATGATAAGCATACATATGAGTTTTAAAATAGCGTCATTAATATACTGGTTTCAGCTCATCTACAGTGCTACAAGCTGAACTTGACATTAGATATTAACGACACTCTTAAAAATGTTATAACACTGTTAATAAGACATTCTAATGACCAACACAGTTTATTCCACTGAAAACCTGATCAGAGAAATACTCATGACACAGTTATAATGCTTCATGACAATCATGTTTGTGACAAGTTCTGTTGTCCCGGTAACGTCAAGCTGTCATCACGAAGACAAAAACAGGTTCTGATGTACTTATGGCATAAACAATGTTATCTTTAGATTTAAAATGACAGAACTGAGCAAATGACACTTAATAACAGTTGTTATGAGCATGCATAAATCACTTGATCACATGTGTCATATCATGATTATAAAGGTTTAATGACAGCCTTATGAACAATGACACTTAATAACAGTTGTTATGAGCATGCATAAATCACTTTTACATTGATCACATGTGTCATATCATGATTATAAAGGTTTAATGACAGTCTTATGAACAATGACACTTAATAACAGTTGTTATGAGCATGCATAAATCACTTTACCTTGATCACATGTGTCATATCATGATTATAAAGGTTTAATGACAGCCTGATGAACAATGACACTTAATAACAGTTGTTATGAGCATGCATAAATCACTTGATCACATGTGTCATATCATGATTATAAAGGTTTAATGACAGTCTTATGAACAATAACACTTAATAACAGTTGTTATGAGCATGCATAAATCACTTTTACATTGATCACATGTGTCATATCATGATTATAAAGGTTTAATGACAGTCTTATGAACAATGACACTTAATAACAGTTGTTATGAGCATGCATAAATCACTTTTACATTGATTACATGTGTCATATCATGATTATAAGTGTTTAATAACAGTCTTATGAACAATGACATTTAATAACAGTTGTTATGAGCATGCATAAAACCACATTTGCATTGATTACATGTGTCATATCATGATTATAAAGGTTTAATGACAGCCTTATGAACAATAACACTTAATAACAGTTGTTATGAGCATGCATATAATCAATTTACCTTGATCACATGTGTCATATCATGATTATAAAAGTTTAATGACAGTCTTATGAACAATAACACTTAATAACAGTTGTTATGAGCATGCATAAATCACTACCTTGAACACATGTGTCATATCATGATTATAAAGGTTTAATGACAGCCTTATGAACAATAACACTTAATAACAGTTGTTATGAGCATGCATAAATCACTACCTTGAACACATGTGTCATATCATGATTATAAAGGTTTAATGACAGTCTTATGAACAATAACACTTATTAACAGTTGTTATGAGCATGCATATAATCAATTTACCTTGATCACATGTGTCATATCATGATTATAAAAGTTTAATGACAGTCTTATGAACAATAACACTTAATAACAGTTGTTATGAGCATGCATAAATCACTACCTTGAACACATGTGTCATATCATGATTATAAAGGTTTAATGACAGCCTTATGAACAATAACACTTAATAACAGTTGTTATGAGCATGCATATAATCAATTTACCTTGATCACATGTCATATCATGATTATAAAGGTTTAATGACAGTCTTATGAACAATAACACTTAATAACAGTTGTTATGAGCATGCATAAATCACTTGATCACATGTGTCATATCATGATTATAAAGGTTTAATGACAGCTATATGAACAATAACACTTAATAACAGATGTTATAAGCATGCATAAATCACTTTTACCTTGATCACGTGTGTCATATCATGATTATAAAGGTTTAATGACAGCCTTATGAACAATAACACTTAATAACAGTTGTTATAAGCATGCATAAATCACTTTTACCTTGATCACGTGTGTCATATCATGATTATAAAGGTTTAGTGACAGCCTTATGAACAATAACACTTAATAACAGATGTTATAAGCATGCATAAATCACTTTTACCTTGATCACATGTTTCATATCATGATTATAAGTGTTTAATGACAGTCTTATGAACAATAACACTTAATAACAGTTGTTATGAGCATGCATAAATCACTACCTTGAACACATGTGTCATATCATGATTATAAAGGTTTAATGACAGCCTTATGAACAATAACACTTAATAACAGTTGTTATGAGCATGCATAAATCACTACCTTGAACACATGTGTCATATCATGATTATAAAGGTTTAATGACAGTCTTATGAACAATAACACTTATTAACAGTTGTTATGAGCATGCATATAATCAATTTACCTTGATCACATGTGTCATATCATGATTATAAAAGTTTAATGACAGTCTTATGAACAATAACACTTAATAACAGTTGTTATGAGCATGCATAAATCACTACCTTGAACACATGTGTCATATCATGATTATAAAGGTTTAATGACAGCCTTATGAACAATAACACTTAATAACAGTTGTTATGAGCATGCATATAATCAATTTACCTTGATCACATGTCATATCATGATTATAAAGGTTTAATGACAGTCTTATGAACAATAACACTTAATAACAGTTGTTATGAGCATGCATAAATCACTTGATCACATGTGTCATATCATGATTATAAAGGTTTAATGACAGCTATATGAACAATAACACTTAATAACAGATGTTATAAGCATGCATAAATCACTTTTACCTTGATCACGTGTGTCATATCATGATTATAAAGGTTTAATGACAGCCTTATGAACAATAACACTTAATAACAGTTGTTATAAGCATGCATAAATCACTTTTACCTTGATCACGTGTGTCATATCATGATTATAAAGGTTTAATGACAGCCTTATGAACAATAACACTTAATAACAGATGTTATAAGCATGCATAAATCACTTTTACCTTGATCACATGTTTCATATCATGATTATAAGTGTTTAATGACAGTCTTATGAACACCTCTTCTAGTAAAGTGTTATCAAACACAGAGTTTCTCCTTCACACGTGCTCCTAAAAGCGCTCTACTGTTGACACAGGTCTCTGTTTCCGGCCACAGATGTGCTAAACCTCGGCTATCTATATCTGTATGCTGGAGGATGTCAGCATGTCCACTGCACTGCTCTTTTATTAAACCTTTTCTCCAGTTCTTCATCAGCAGCAGAACACACACACACACACACACCGCCCGGCCTCCAGGACCAGCACACACACACTCATCAACAGCTCACTGAAGGTATGGAAGCCTTTTCTATTCTACAAAACTCTCATCATTTAACCTGTTATTTCTCTTTCTGAAGGAGACGCATGCTTCATGATTACACTCATGGGTCATTGTGTGTCCGCTCACTGCTCTAAGCTCAAATCTTAAACTGTACACTCTAAAAAATACTCCTAAACCACCAGCTTTCCTCCCACACCTTTTAACCTGTAAAAGCTCTTAAAAGTGTGTGTTCTGCACATGTGTAATAGTGTGCAGTGCTATATTGTGTGTGTTGGTGTTGTATATTACACTACATAAGCCTTGTAATAAACTGCAGCTCATTCTCTGTTCTCTTACACACTTATTTCTCTACATATTATATCTCTTATACTATTTCAAACCACTAAAATGTCAATAAAAGTCACTTTGTTAAACTGTAGAGTTGAATTTACAGCATCAGAAGTGGACAGAGCAGAGATCAACATCCCATAATGCAGTTCACCACCGCTTTTGCCTGCTTATCGATCTTATTTAATTATGTTTTAACTACTCTTATCTCCTTTACATAATGTTGGTGTCTTAGTTTATATACATGATATTTAATAAGATTTATTTTAAGTGTCCATTTTAGTGCTTCAGTAATGCGTGGCTCATTGTATAACATTAATTTGAGATGTTTTTGGGGGACAATTCTAACATCTGTTCACACACAATGGATGAAAAACAGCCTTCTGGCTCTTCTGCTGCCTTTGCAGCAATACTAATTGTCCCTGCCAGATAAACTAATAAATACATTCAATTAAATTAAACTAATAAATTAAATTAAAATAAATAAATAAATTAATTAAAATTAAATAAAAGAAAAAGATCAAATAAATAAAATCTAATAAAAATCTACAATAAAAAATCTAATTAAATAAAAAATAAAATAAGATAAAAATAATAAAATTAAATAATAAATTAAATAAAATGAAAAAAAGAATAAAAAAAAGAATAAGATAAAATTAAATTAAATTAAAAATAATCAAATTAATTAATAAAACTAAAATCAAAAGTAAAATAAAATAATATAAAAAATAAAATAAAAATAGAAATAAAATAAAAAACTGCTCAAATAAAATAAAAGAATCAAATAAAGTCTAAATGAAAACCCTTGTGAATCACTACACTGTTGTTGAGCAGATATTTTGGTCCAATAAGACTTTTTAATGTCATTTAAAGTAAAGATTTCTTTAGAAACGAGACAGCATTTATAAGAGCTGAAGAATAAACATGTTTTCACCAGTCTACTGTTGTGCACTTCAGTAGTGAGTAATGATAAGTGTTCTCCATGTGTTCTCTTCAGGGAAAGCTGAAGCTATGGAAGTGGTGGTCACCGTCTCCATAATCGTGGCTGTGATGGTCATCTGCCTCGCCTTCTTCTGCTGCATCTATAAAATGTTCAGGTCTAGACCTGGGTGTAAGTCCTGTGTTCAGTTCTATAATAACAAACACACAGAACCTGCAAACATCCAGATGAAGGTCATAACAGCTGCGCTAATATTGCTCTGACCTCAGCTACAGTGCTACGAGCTGAATTAAACTCTCATTAAACATTACTGACGACGCTGAGAAAGAGGATCTGACAGAGGAATGACAAATACAGAAAACATTCATGACATGATTATAACGCCTCATGACTATCATGTCTATAACAGGTGCTGTTGTCATAGTGACCTCACGTTGTCATGACGAACACAAAAGCAGGTTGTGATGTATTTGCTCATGTGTCATAACAGACTATGTAATCTGTGCATATAAAACTTAATAACACTTGTTATAAGCATGCGTAAAGTCTCACTGAGGTGAAAGCATGAGTCCTGCAGATGTGTGAGTGTTGAGAAGCTGCACACACATCAGTATTAATGAGGATGAATGAGGGATGCTGCTGTATTATTCAGAGTCTCCAAACTCAACTGCTGCTGTTGTTGTTTCTGCAGAGATGGACAGAAGCGAGTGATGATCTGCTGCGGTTCACACACCACCATCATCATCATCATCATCATCATCATCATCATCATGCAGATGAATAAAGCTTCTCCTCTGAACAATCATCAATGCTCTGTGTTATTCTCTCGCCTCATTTATCGACTGCTCTCTGTTCGGTGTACTCACACTAGGTACAGTTGCCGAAGTGCTTCCGTCATGGATGATGCGCTGTTCAGTTTAACAGAAGCGCTCTCGCTCAGTGTTATGTTTAGTGGTTTGGGACACACAGATCTCCTGCTGAACAGATCCAGCACTGCTGAAGCTAGTAAACAATCATGAAGTCCTCGTGCTGCAGGTATTAGGAGGTGCATCTGAAGGTGCAGCTGTCGTGCAGTTAGAGGGCACCTAATAATGCTGAGTTCATCTGTACATTGGCGACATGTAAAAGCCCATTTTAAATAAGTCAACATGCAATGTGTTGTCTCTCATCAGCGCAGCAGTCTGTTTCTCTAAAATACCTGCTCATGCCCAGTTGTTTAGCAAAGCCTATGCTGATATTACTGTGCCGGTCTGACACTATTCACTGAACTGAACTCCTCTGAGCTCACTGTGAGAGAGATGGAGAAAATGAAGAGCAGCACTGAGGTAAAGTCCGGTTCTCAAGTCAGAATTTCTACAATATTGACCTGTATTAAAATGCTGATAGCGGAGCATTAACATGCTTATTATCCATGCAGCGATTGATTTGAGTTAGTAAACCTGCTATACTCATGTGATGAAAGAAACAATAGTAGTATGATGAATGTATGTCAGTGGTTAGTGGAAACCAAGTGGCAACACAACCAGCATATTCCAGCATATGACCTAAAACACCCAGAATAAAACCCTGAACGCTTCACAATTCATGTGGACTTGCTGGAAGTTGTAGTGTATATATATTTGCAGATTTAATTGACCTCATAACGCCAGACCTTAAACAGATTAGTCTATTTAAAAGTGTTGTACTATTTGCTTTAATTTAAGGCCAAATGTGTGATCTGTCATCATTTAAATGGTCATTTAATCAAGCGTCTACTTTTAGTTGCCTCAATGTTGGGATACAAACGTTTAAAGCTGGAATCATTAACAACTTCTACTGAAAAGATAATGTTCAATATGGATATGAATATCATCATTGCTCTAACTTTACCTGCTTGTTTACATGACAACTGGGTTTTGGAGACTGAAGACACATCATTTACTTCGTTTGTATGCAGATTTAGCGCAGATTTGACGTCACGCGCTCTGCTTACATTAGGTTCAACTTTATTGTCATTGTGCACAGTACAGAGCCGACCAAACACACAAGCATCTGATCCTCCATTCAAAAGCTCCTGATATCGCAGAATTAAAGTTCAGTGTGTGTAAACAAACCAGTGATGATGGCTCAGGGGTCGCTCTGTGCTCAACCGCTCTTATTTTGGCTACAACCGTGAGCTCAAACCCCATTATTACATTTAAAACCTAAATACAACCCACTCCAGCACAGTGCGTGCGTGTGTGTGTGTGTGTGTGTGTGTGTGCAGATGTGATGTGCGTCAGTGAAGTCATTCCTAAGCATATTTACATGAGCAGCAGCACGCTTCCCGAGTCTCTGCTGCTGATCTCCGTGTCTGCATGCTCTCTGCACACACAGGCTGTGGATTTCAGCAGGTCAGTCTCGCCCATACCTGTGCACTGACGATGGCATTATCACACATACAGTATATACACCAGAGTTAACAGAAAACACTTCCCCTGAGCTGAAGAGAGCGACTAAAACAGCTTCATATTTTACACTGTACATAACAGCATGAGCTGAAACAGGATCTTACTCAGAGTGTGTGTCTGGTTTACTGTCTAATCATCCCCAAACTATTAAATCCAGAAGCATTTTCTAGATGAGCACAGAATCTAGTGTTGTGTTCAGAAATATTGAGTCTAAATGAGGAGGGTTTCACATTAACACAAGCAGAATACTCTGACCATGGGCTGAGCAGAATAATGTTGTGTCCAAATGTAAACCTAGATGATTCTGCTTGTGTTAAGGAGAAGCTCTCCTCATTTAGACTCATTATTGCTGAACACAACACTAGATTCTGTGCTCGTCTAGAAAACGCTGACTGATTTAAGAGTTTGGGGATATTTGGACTAGGAACCAGACACACACTCTGAGCGTGTTTCTGCAGTGTGATGATGGTTGTCGGCCAACTGTTGGCTATCTTGAGGTTCCCGTGACGGCTGAAATCATCTCTGTGTCCACAGTCTGGCCAGTCAGTTCTGTTAGAGTTTCTAGACATGACTGCAGCTCACAGATGACCAACATCAGACATATACCAGAGCTGAAAAGGCAGATAAATAATAATAATAATAATAATAATAAATCCAGATCAGATATTGCTGATCCTGAAGTGGATTTGGCCGATGCCAGAAAAGCTGGATGTTCTCTGCAGTGCAGCTCAGTGTTGGGGAAAGTTGGAGTGACGGATTTGGGAAACAGCAAATCAATAAACTACGTTTGTACTGACAGAACTTGTGACCTTAGTTGGCTAATGATGGGTTTTGGAAACGCCGGATTATTCCAAACTCACTCTAAACAGCCTGACTACATCACTCCCTTATCTTCATTTGTTGAAGAATCTCCCCTTTCCTCCTTTACCAGGGGGAGCTCTGGAGAACTGCCTGATCCTGTACCACCTCACAGGCTCATCGACCAGGCAGGAGGCCTGTGCTCGATTATCTCCGAGCTCAGGGTTCTCTCCCCCGGGACAGCATGCCAAACCTGCTATTATTATCAAGCAATATCCAAGTGTAGCTCATGAATTAAACTGAAATGTAACTCAAATATTACTAAAGTAATGCATCACTTAGAGAAGTACTGGTTACTTGCATAACTGGTGTTTCAAGAGTTCACTCTTGGCTGATGATTGATGATTGATATGTTTGGCATGCTGTCCCGGGAGAGAGCGCTGAACTCATGAGATCCTCAAGCACGGGGGACCCTCCCGTTTAAAGGGCGAGAGGGGAGTTTGAGCTCAGGTAGATCTGGATGACTCTGCCCGGATGGATGGCTGAGGAGTGGTGTACTCGCTGAGAGCTTGACTATGGTATCAATTCTGTATTTCAGTTTACTTAGGGTGCGTGTTATTTTGGACTGTGGGAGGAAACTGAGGAACCCGGGGAAAACCTACGCGAGCACGAGCGAAACTCTGCACAGAAATGTCATCTGGTTTAGTAGGGACTTTACCCGGAGACATTCTTGCTGTGAGGCAGCAGTGCTGGGCCACCGTGTCTTCTTCAAGACAAAGATACTGAGATAAGAAACCTCTGGTCATTTATAGTGGGTTAAGACTCATCTGATTGGATAATCAATCATGAGCTGATGCTGGACCAATCATAATCACATGATCCTCTCGAAATCAGTTTCTAGATAATCCTCCCTGATTGTAAAGTGTTTCCCCAACACTGGAGCTGCTGCAGACTTCGGGGCAAGTGTGATGACATCAGAGACTTCATCCTGTGGCTATTGGGCCACTCAACGCTTCCCGTGACTGACCCAGTGAAACACAAACACACGGGGCATCTTTGGTACTTAATTCCTATCATGCTTTTCTCTTCATTGCATTCAGATATTTACACATGGAGACAAACTGTGTGCAAAAGATAAGAGAGAGCTCCGTAGATGAAGAGGCAGCGGGTTTATGAGGACAGCGGAGCGTTGTGCAGGACACGGCTCACTCCTTCTGGGAGAAAGTGTTCAGGCGGAGCTGAGCCCATACGGTGGACCATCGCTGAAACAAACACACAAACACACGCACACGCACACACGCACACACACACACACACAGCAGATGTGCAAACATTACATTTATAATTTAGCAAAGGCTTTTATTTAACCCTTTCAGGCCTGAGTTGTTCCAGCGTTCAGGAAATTGTACATCTCTCCTGTTCTTCTATAAAGGAGACCAAATAAACATGTTCAATAACCAATAATCGATTTTCTGTTTGTCCATTTTAACAGGTCCAAACAGCTCAGAAACAACACACCAACATCACATTACACACACAGACTGGTGATCTTCACTGGACGTTTCCTCTGAAGGTTACACACTTAGAGTAATGTTCTCTGGTTATGTAGACAGCATCAATAATAACCCAGTGTTTTAGAGTCAACATTTCAGTGTGGGTCACCTGACCTGATTGGGTATTTCCTCATCTTATAACCCAGTACTTTCAGGGAACGGTTGGGTTAAAAAAGTGGGGTTAAAGTGAACTTTAGAGCCCTCCGTGCGTTATAATGGAAAGACAATACAAAAACACCCAGAAACACACGTCCTGTCTTCATTTACTCAGCCTTTACACTTGTTTCAATCCTTTAAGACTGTCTTCTGTTGAACACAAAAGAAGATATTTTGAAGAATGCTGGAGGCCATTAACATCCACAGTATGTGTTTGTCCTGTAAGGAAGTCAATGGTTGCCGGTTTCCAGCTCTTCTTTTGTGTTTTACAGAAAAGAGGATCTCCTAATCATTTCCCTGAAAGCTGGAACACAGAGCAGGTCTGAATGGGTTATTAATGTGGGTCATTACTAAACACAGTGATCAGACAGCTAACAGCAGTCATCTATTTGAGGAGAGATGACGTAGATGTCACTGACAGCTTGTTTTTCCAGCGTGTTCCTACTCACCCAACTCTCTCTGAGCTGGAAAGTGTTTTCCCGGATCCTTCTGCAGTCGAATCTCTTTAATGGAGAAGATGGAGGAGGCTGGAGACACAAAAACCCAGAGAGAGTATTACAATCTGCTACAGACCCATAAACACACGCTTAGAGTATGACTATAATCAATGAGCCGTCAGAGGGGGGGCATGGGGGCTCAGTGGTTAGCACTGTGGCCTCACAGCAAGAAGGTCTCCGGTTTGAGTCCCAGCTGGGTCAGTTGGTGTTTCTGTGTGGAGTTTGCATGTTCTCCCCGTGTTGGCGTGGGTTTCCTCCGGGTGCTCCGGTTTCCCCCACAGTCCAAACACATGCGCTATAGGGGAACTGATCAACTAAACTGGCCGTAGTGTGTGAGTGAATGAGTGTGTATGGATGTTTTCCAGTACTGGGTTGCAGCTGGAAGGGCATCAGCTGTGTAAAGCATATCCTGGAATAGTTGGCGGTTCATTCCACTGTGGTGACCCCTGATAAATAAGGGACTAAGCCGAAGGGAAATGAATGAATGATATGAAGCACTTACTGTCCGGCAGCTGGTGCACTTTATCTCCCAGATCTCTGAAATAGACGTGTCGGAGAGCTGCTTCTGCTGAAACACGCCGTCTGGCATCAAACTATAAACACACACACACACACACACACACACACACATTTACAAATAGGAGCTCACTGCTAATACAGCAGTAGCAGCGTTAGACATAACACAGTCATAACACAGAATGTTGCTCTTCTCGATTCCCACTTTGATTCATGTATAATAGAAGTGATCCCCCCCTCCTCTGCTTGGTCTAGTCTGATCATGTGACTCCTCAAATGAAGGCTGTTCCATTGTTTGTTTGGTGTTGATGATGAGTGGTGTACTTCAGTAAACTGCTCGTCACTCCATCTGGCCGCTGTCTTATTGCTGATGTTTGAGAGTCTGCAGCCTTTGGGATATTTGCGATTGAACCGTTTGGAAGATGCAGTGAGTTTTAGGTTGCTGTTAGTAGTCATAAGCATGCATATAATGATGTATCATGTGATGATTATAAAGGTGTATTGAACACCTTATGATCTTATAAACAGTTCTGAGCATCAGACCTTTGCAAAAGCAGATGCAGATATACTTTACCTGCAGGAGCTGGCAGAGGAGATCGTGACCGTCATTAGTGATCCTGGAGAACACAAGAACACTTCAGAACAAACACGAACACGAACACACACACACACACACACACACACACACACACACACACACACACACACACACACACACACACACACACCTGGGCGCGTGGGTGACCAGCGGCTCGCCTTCATACTGAGGGAATCTGTAGGAGAGGAAGTTTTCATTGCTGTGAGCTTCTGGCCAAGAGTCCTCAGTAGGAGAACCTGAAGATGACGACACAAGAAGTTCTGTTTACAACACACACCAACTATTATTGAGCGGTATCTGCAGCTGATGATGCCCAGAGTCTGATCCAGAGGTCTTCAGTTCAGTTGTTTGGGTCTGTATTTGTCACACTTCTGAGAATTACTCATAAACAGTGTTGGGGGTAAGTAATGTAATGTAATGTAATAATAATAATAATAATAATAATAATAATAATAATAATACTTCTCTAAGTAATGAGGAATAAGTAATGCATTACTTTAAACAATGAAGCAATAATATTGGAGTCACTGTTAAACCATTCAATGAGAGTTACTTTTTGCTTTGATTAAATATTCCCAGGACAGGTCTGAGCTCAGCCCCACACACCGGTCCCTCTGCTTTATCACTGAATTTACATGATTACACTGATCTGTTCAGTGTACACGCTTTATTCCCCTCAAAACTCCATGGACTGAGCGCATCATTTAACATGCAGCACAGCAGAGCTCTTACCCAAGATCCGGAATATAAGATGAAGCTCGTCCTCCACTGTGGAGCCGGGGAACAGCGGACGTCCAGTGATCATCTCATAGAATATACAGCCTACACCCCTGTGCAGACAGGCACACAGACAGACAGGCACACACGCACGCACACGCACATGCACACACACACACACACACACACACACACACAGAAAGTCTTATTAACCCTTCATTGTCGCTCTCTTTTTGAACATTACATAAGTAATTTCATGTTCAGTGATTTTAAAGATTGTCAGTCTTCAGCGCTTTGGTTGAGACCTAAACTTGATCTCATTTTAAAGTAGACTGATGCAGACTGTAGCTGAAGGGAAAAAAGTTCAAAAAGTTTGATAAGTTGTTAAAAAAATATAATAATAAATGTGTATTTTAATATATTAAATGAAATATGTAGCTTACAGAACCTGTTTTAGCTCACATTCGGCATAAAATCAAAGCTAAATATCTGAACAAATGCAAATCTGAAGCAGATATCTCTAAAATGGGCTTCAGTTAGGGTTAGTTTGGCTGCAGTACCACACATGACCACCAGGTGACCTTCAGTTTCCAATGGTGAGCTTATGAGGGCGCCTCTTTTTGTGTGTCTGTTTAAAGGAATACGAACCACGGGCGGATTGGCCATCTGCAATTCTGGCAAATGCCAGACGGGCCGGACCATTTTTAAATGTGGGCCGGTCAGTTTAAAAATTTATTATTTTTTAAATATATTTTTTTAATGTATTGTTTTTACATGCAGGCAGCTTTTATCTCTTCCAAGATGTGAATATAATGATGATGATGATGATGATGGTAGTAATATTAATAATAATAGTTAAGCATTTGGCCCAATCGGTAACGGCCGGCCGGTTTTGAGATGGGTCGACCCAATCTGACCTAATCAGAGGTTACGTGGACCTAATCAAAATCTGGCAAGACTGTCAAACAAACAGTAGGAGCAACACAAGCTAATGTCAGAGATGGACCGTAAAAAAGGAAAGGCGGTGCCAAAAAGCTCAGAGAAAGCAAAAAAAAGGGGGGACAACATGGTGACGCAGTGGGTAGCGCTGTCGCCTCACAGCATAAAGGTCACTGGTTTGAGCCTCAGCTGGGTCAGGTGGTGTTTCTGTGTGGAGTTTGCATGTTCTCTCTGTGTTGGCGTGGGTTTCCTCCACAGTCCAAACACATGCACTATAGGGGAACTGGGTAAGCTGAAATTGTGTGAATGTGTGTGTATGAGTGTTTCCCAAAACATATGCTGGATAAGTTGGTGGTTCATTGCGCTGTGGTGACCCCAGATTAATAAAGGCACTAAGCTGAAAAGACATTGAATGTATGTAATTGGTTGTTTTTGTTCCACTCAGACATTAAATGTTTAAATATCTATGAAATCTGGTACTGCTGATAATATTGCACCATCTGTACACCAGTGTAAGCAGTGAATGTGCATGTCCGTGGGTGGGGCTGTGTCGGTGTGGTAATGTGGGCTGGTGTGGCTACAGTGCCAGCGCTGAATTTTTGTCTCATTTTCTGATACGAAACATAATTTCTTTCATACTTCTGACAATATTTGTAAAGTAGACATCATATTGTAAAGGAGTATGAGAGATTCGGTTTTATTCAATATGAATATAGCCTTTAAAAACAGCCTTTAATAAGTTTCCATGTGGATTGCTGTAGCACAGTCATGGTTAATGACTCTGATGAGTTTCCTTAAATTAATCAATAACTGCAGCTCAGTAATATCTATCAGCAATCAGTCCCTATATATGGAAAAGGAGGAATATAGGAAGCCTTCAGATGAGGTATAGTTTGTCATGATTGCTTAATTTGTTTAGACTATAATATTATTGTATAAAAATGTAGCCGCAGATGGTCCCACAGGTTGGTAGGGTGAGAATAATTGGATTTTGCTCTCTTAATCTTCCTAAAAACTAAAAACTGTGCTATAAGATGTATTCAGAAGTCTCAGACCTTTCCACTGATATATCGTTTGTCATGATTAGATTATGATTTAATTGCAATAGAGTGAAGTAAACGTAAGCGTCCCGCTATTGGGTGCGATTAAAGTATAAACTGAACTGCAGAGTGAAAGTATCAGCAGCAGAGGTGAACGAATAGATGTTCATAACCAGCAAATATTAATCTAAGTAAATCAAACCGACAGCAGATATAAAAGCAGATGCGTATGCTCTATAATGCCTGAGGAATATCCACAAGATAAAGGTAAACATCTCAGTAGCTCTGACCGAGACATGAAGGGGTTAAATGACTGTAAACAGCAGAATATGGAGCACAAGTGTCCACGATGTCCAGCTTATGATCATATCTCTGTTATATTCTGCTGATGTGTGATTGCAATATTAATAGTTTAAAACAGATGGAGATATGGGTGGATCGTGCCTGGTTTCAATGGAGGTCCCAGTATAGCCGCCATTACGGCTCAGTGTGTTTTTTCCCGCCAGGTCTCCACACAGGTCACATGACTGACTGGAAACTCTCAATACAGAGATACAAGTGGACAGGATATATCCATGTGGATGCATTTCTCACCAGATGTCGATGGGGGTGGAGTACTCTGTGGAGCCCAGCAGCACATCAGGAGGTCTGTACCACAGCGTCACCACCTCATTAGAGAAGGTCTTTGTGGGAACCGACTTGGCTCGGGCGAGACCTACACAATCAGTTTGTTTACATGTGAAACGAGATCATGAGAGGAACATTTAATCACAGAAACACCGTAATCATATGATCGTGTTGATCAGAGTGTGACAAATATTAGATGACTGATGTCCAGGTGCTGCAGTCGCTCACAACATTACTTTAAATATGATCCGTTTAGTCCATTCCACAACATACACCTCATGTCTGTCCATCAGCACATGCGTATGCTCTGAAGGCTTACCAAAGTCAGCCAGTTTCAGCTCTCCCTTGTCGTTGATGAGCAGGTTCTGAGGTTTCAGGTCTCTGTGCAGAACCTTTTGACTGTGGCAATAAGCCAGACCGCGCAACAGCTGGAAGAGGAAAATCTACAGAGAGAGAGAGAGAAACAGTACAATACTGAACGAGGGAGAGAAAGAAGACCGTACTGAATGCAGGAGTACATGAGCCGGACATTATCTGACATATTGTCCACTTCCTGCATCAAACACTGTTCTTACCTAAAGTTTCTGACCTGTTTCTAGTCTAAAAACTCTTACATCAGTCAGCCTTTTCTAGATTAGTGTTGTGTTCAGCAGTAATGAGTCTAAATGAAGAGGGTTTCTCCTTAACACAAGCAGAATCATCTGACCATGGGGTGAGCAGAATGGTATTGTTTTCTCTTTTAAATGTTCTCATTGGATGGACACGCTGCTTTATTCGCTAATGTTTTATTCAATATTCAGTGTTGTGCATGGATTTAATCCGCATCTTTAGATGTAAACACAGCTGCTGATACTGCAGTCATATATAATGTCATTTTGATGAATGCTCTATCTCTGTTGTAGTGAGTTTATAAGGAGGTGTGGTGCCATCTAGAGGTAGAACCTCCTTATTACCTCCATAACCTCCTCTATAAAGATCCATTTTTGTCAATATTCAGGTATTTTCTTCGCTAGACAACATATTACAATTATGATTTATTCCCTGTGATTGCAAAGCTAATGTGACAAAACAAACAGAACACACAGCACACATTCAAAAACCAGGAGATGTGTGTGTCAAATTAGATAAAAGGATTGAGTCAGTTCAGCCGTCTCACCTTCACGTTATAAATGCTCATGATGCTCCCGCAGTCGTCCAGATACTGCTTGAGATCTCGATCCTGAAAGAGACACACAGCAGAAATCCATCAGATGAAGGTGGACAGAATCAGAATGCAGTAAACAACACACACACACACACACACACACACACACACACACCAGGTACTCGAAGACGAGCGTAAGGCACTTCTCTGTGTGGATGATGTCGTGAAGCGTGACGATGTTGGCGTGTTTCAAGTTCTTCAGGAGAGACACTGACGGAGATAAAACATCATCAGCATTAATCAACATCAGATAACCCATCATTCTGTCTGTGTGTGTGTCTGTGTGTGTGTGTGTGCGTGTGTGTGTGTGTGTGTGTGTGTGTGTGTGTGTGTGTGTGTGTCTGAAAAACACTCCTTTCCTGCTCTCGATAAAGCTGTTTGGCTACTTCTAAACCTTTTTGGGGACAATAAATAGTTTAATGTTTGATCCACTTAAATCAGTAAAGATGATTGAGTGAACTTAACTGATTTGTGTTGGGACAGTCTGAGGGAATCATGTACATTTTTACAATGTGCTTATTTCTAGTAAAGTAACTGAACAGTCTTAAATCAAGAAGCATCGTGTTTATTGTATATTGTCTTGTTTTCAGAAATATTGAGCCAATATGAAGTCAGTTTTTACTTTAATATAATCACCTGCTGCCAATGTGAAGACAAATAATCCTGTTTACACTTTGAAATTAGAATTTTTAGTTTGTTTTACCTAAAAACTGACTCCATTTTGACTCATTATTTCTGAAAACAAGACAAAACACAAAGACAAAGCTTCTTGATTTAAGAGTTTGTAGATATTGTGACTGGAAATAAAACTCTTACTGTAAGAACAGCAGTGTGGCAGTGTACATACTGGGCTATTAAAATAACTCATATCTGATACAGAAGCAGAGCAGAACATTCCCAAAATTACAATTACCTAAGCTAATAACTCTGCAATCAATCGAAATATCAATAAATAATTCATATCAAATAAATAAACAGTTTTACTGATAGACGCCCAGCACGGGTTCGAGAACTGTTGAGTTCCATCATAAAGTCTGTGAGACCCTCAAACAAACACACACACACACACACACACACACACACACACACACACACACACACACACACACACGCACGCACACACACACACACACACACACACACACACACACACACACACACACACACACACACACGCACACACACACGCACACACGCAGAGTTGTTCAGTAAAGCGCTTCCGCTGAGTGTGTGAATGAAGCGTCTGCTAGAGCTGTACCTTCCCTGATGGCGGTGCAGGGTGCGCCTTCTTCATACTCCAGCCGGATCTCCTTCAGAGCCACCAGGTTATCTGTTAGCTTACTGCGACCCTTATACACTGTTGCGTATGTGCCCTACACACACACACACACACACACACACACACACACACACACACACACACACATTTAATACAGTAGACAAAGCATTAAGAATCCAAACACTCTCGGATGTTAACAGAAACAGCTGTACAAGGCTTGTTTAGCTTTTCAACACTCCAAACTGAAGGATATTCACTCTAGGAAATGCTGGGTTATTAGCCTGTATTACACTGAAATAACCCAGCAGATTTTAGAGAGTAAAAAACAACGTCTCTGTCATGCTTCCTAAAATATGGGAAGCTTTCTTCTTTTGTCCAATCCTTATAACTGCAGCCTTCACACACACACACACACACACACACACACACACACACACACACACACACACAGACGCTCAGTGGCATTACTGATGGTTTTGGTGTGTTGTAAAATGAGTCTGACATCATCAATACGACCAAAACAAAGATGTCAACACAACCGTCACACACTTACAGCACGTTCATTTACACACATCTAGAGCAGGTTCAGTACATGTAACCGCAGTGGCAGCACTTTCTCTCTGGTGTGTGTGTGTGTGTGTGTGTGTGTGTGAGATCCGAGCGTGTCAGCGTCTCACCTCTCCCAGTTTGTCCAGTTTGATGTACGTCTCCAGTTTCCCAAAGCCGATCTCTGACTGAAATCAAGACAAACGGCAGCCATTATCAGGTTATTCTGCTTGTTTTAGCGGTAAACTCTCTTCATTATGTCTAGAAAAAGCCTCCTGATTTGTGGATATCTGAACTAGAAACAAGTCAGAAACTCAAAGTAAGAGCAGCGTCTTCCACAGCTCACGCTCTCTTCATTCACAGGGTTAGGCAGAGGCTTGGGGTTAGTTTAAGATCCCCATTTCTCAGTCCATCATCCTCAGTTTGGTGTCTTTCTGATAGATCTCGATGAAGAAACCCTCACCAGTGATGTTCTCCGTAGTCTCCGGCTTAAAGGTTTGTCAAACGGAGGGCTGTTGGAGGCGAACTTCTTCAGGTAACCTTCAGGCAGACGGATATCTGCTGGCAGTGACAGACGCTTGTTGATGTCCTGAAGAGGAAAAGACAGAGGTTAATGCATCATACTGCAGCTAACAACACAAAGATGCTTGATTTATACAGCGCGTTCACTTTACAGTCTCTACAGAACTACTGGACAGAAAGAGGAGATCATACACTGCAGAAACATGCGCTTCAGACTCAGAGTCTGTGTCTTGTTTATTCTCTAAATATCTAACAATTCTTAAATTAAGAAGCTTTTTCTAGACAAGCTAATTCAGAAATAATGAGTCAAAATTAAATGAGTTTTTCATTAGAACAAGCAGAATAATCTTGTTTTCGCTTTGAAACAACACCATTATTGCTGAACACAACACTATAATCTGTGCTTGTCTTTAAATTGCTTCTTGATTTAAGAGTTTGTAGATATTTGGACTAGAAACAGGACACACACTCTGAGTAAGAGAAGCATGTTCGCAGTGTAAAAGAGTCTTCCAAATTCTCTGGCTCAGCAGCGTTGTGTGTGTGTGTGTGTGTGTGTCTGCATGTGTAAAGGTGAGTAAAAGAGTGTGATTTACCTCATTGGAGATGCGCTGATGAAGGTTCCGCATGCGCACTCGTACAGGACTCTGAACTTCATCAGAAGATGCTCCTGAAGCCTGATCACTTTCTCCATCTGACCCTATTTTACCATGAGTGACCTCTGTGTACACACACACACACACACACACACACACACACATGGGCGGCTGACAATTAGGCTGTTATATTTATACTGTTATACTTCCTGTAGATTGAGTAATTAAGTAGTGATTAAGTAAGAAATGACCATCAAAATAAAGTGACACCACATGCAGACCACTGATCCTCACACACAGTTATACACATTTAATGAGCACTGATTATGCAGAAATCAGCTTCATAACCCAGCAGTGTGTGTGTGTGTGTGTGTGTGTGTCGGCAGTGTGTGAGTATCTCCAGCAGACTCTAATGGTCAACATTAATTAATCAGACTTGATCAAAACAGTCTGCAGAAACACTTTGATTGACATTCTCCCTTTGTACGTGTCATCAGAGGGGGAAAGCCCCGCCCACTAGTGTCCATCTCATTAGCATAAACAGCAGCCCTGAGTGAGAAGCAGCCGTCTGTCCATTAGCCATTAGAGTGTTTGAGCTGCTGAAGATAATGTCAGCATAGACTAAGAGGATTATAGATGTGGAGTTTTAGATGAACAGAGACAGGAGCGACATAGACTGACAGAAGCATCAAGCACACACGCATGCACACCTGACCAGCACTCAACACACACAGTGCTGTTTTACATCTGTCACTATACAGACACACAGGTATTTGTAGCTCCGCCCTCTTCTGAAAAGAGCACAACCTAATTTGCATTTAAAGCAACAGTCACTAAACTGCCAAAATTAGGACCAAACCCTGAAAGGGTCAGTTTCAGAGAGCTGGAGAACATTATCTGTGTGTTATTCTCAGCTCAAACTCAAACACACACACACACACTCTAAAGACAGCAGAGACGCATTTACAGCTTGTAGAAAGGAGCAAAACACATATATAAAAAAAGTTAGCAATTTTTTAAGCCTCCTTTATCCATCTTATAAATGTGTGTGTGTGTGTGTGTGTGTGTGTGTGAGTGTGTGTGTTCTCTCACCATCTCCTTCCTCCAGTCCCGTGTGTTCGGGCAGATCACACAGACTCTCGTCCAGACGCCGCACGCTCTGCAAGCTCATGGACAGACGCTTCTTAATGATCTTCATGCGGTCCATCAAACCTGTCCTCTGGCCAACACCTGAAGATGCTGTGGGGTCAGGACACACACACACACACACACACGCAGGTCAATCAGCACATCTGCACTCTCTCTCACACACACACACACGCATGCACACACACACACACGCATGCACACACACACACACACACACGCAGGTCAATCAGCACATCTGCACTCTCTCTCACACACACACACACGCATGCACACACACACACACGCATGCACACACACACACACACACACACGCAGGTCAATCAGCACATCTGCACTCTCTCTCACACACACACACACACACAGTTTAACACAGAAAGCAGCATTGTAGATTTTGTAGATTAAGCTTAGGCTTGTCAGAGCACTTATGTTCAGGTGAGGGCAGAATTATTCAGCCTCCTGTGCAATATTTATTCTTCTTCAAACATTTCCCTAGTGTTATTTAACAGCATTGGTCACAGTATTCCTCTAATATTTGTTCTTCTGGATAATATTGACATTAAAATGGCTTTAAAACTATTAGAAACTGCTTTTATTCTAGCCCAAATACAACAAATAAGACTTTCTCCAGAAGAACAAATATTAGAGGAAATACTGTGAACATTTCCTGAATCTGTTCAACATCATGTGGGAAATATTTAAAAAAGAAAAGAAATTCAAGGGGGGCGAATAATGCTGACTTCAACTGTGTGTGTGTGTGTGTATATATATATATATATATATATATATATATATATATATATATATATATATATATATATATATATATATTAATTAGGTAGACAATAATATTTTTATATAAAGATATTTGTGTGCTGCTGTACATCCCTGTGTGTGTAATAAGCAATGAGTTCTCGCATTTTAAACCCGCACAGACACATAACACTCACACACTCTTTACATAGCCAATAAAAACCCTGTGCCATTGACTTTGGAGCAGCTTTTAGTAGGGTATATGCAGAAGCATGCTAATAGGACTTTTAATTTGCCAGTAACCTGGGTTAAGTGCTTCCGGTGAACTGTGTTTAAGGTCCGTTTTCATTAAAAATCAGCGATCTCCACTAGCTGAGTGATATCCGATATAAAGTGGGTCTCAGATTGTACATGAAGCACTGCAGTAAATAACATTTCCCCTGCCATGTCTTTATAATATGAGCATTGATTTTACCTCAGTATATTCAATGGAGCTTCTGCGCTAGCCTGCCGATTCTGACGGGCGCGTGCGAGTAAACGGCTTTTTGTCTCGTTTTACGCAAATAAATGAACGCCAAAGTTTATTTAACTGATTGTATTTTAATTACATTACAACATCCATGCTGTAAAAGGAACCGTATAAAATGGAAAAAATTCACAATAACCGGTCACCGGAGGTTTATCAGTATGGGAACATCACTAGCTCGGCATATACCCTATTGGTCAACACCACAGAAGAACCAGTTTTAGTTCCCAGAGGAACCCATGAAGGAACCAGTTTTACAGTGTGAGTTTTATTAATCTAAAGAGCCTTTTACAACTATAAAGAGGCTTCTGTGGAACTGTTAAAGACTCCTCATACTTCACACAAACCTGAGGTCAGTTTATAAGACTGTCAGCTGATATTAAAGCAGTGTGAATGTGAACGCTACACCATTAAATCACACCAGTTAAACTGTTACATCACAACTGCGAGATCAACTAAAATATGCTGTATGAAATGCATTAAGGTACTAAAATAACATTATTATTCATATAAAACATATTACAACAGCGTGATGCACAGCAGACATTTATTAAAATCAGCTTTAGTTAGTAATGAACGTCTAATCATTAGCTCAGTCATATCTGAATGTCTGACAGTAATAGGACATACTCATATTCAGTGTTTGCTGTTGTGATCCAGCCCTTTAAATGACATGTGTGTTCTCCAGGCAGTGTGTGACTTTGTTCGTGTTTTTATATTCCAATGAGGACTCACACCAGAACACACACAGACTCGTGGGGACCAAAATTGAGGTCCTGAGGTGTAAACATGCTCATAGATCTGACAGAAGTATTTTTAAGATGTAAACCTGCATGTGAGGGATGAGTTTAGGGGCAAATCTACACTCTGAACAGTAGAAACAGCACTACAGCAAGATAAGAGTCCCCACTAGAATACAGAAACAAGTCTGTGTGTGTGTGTTTGTGTACTTGTTTGTATATCCCGGCGGGTACTTAAACATGAACACTCAAAATAGAGTCCCCACGGGTAAACATGCTCATGAATCAGCCAGAATGAAGTGTTGTGAAGATGTAAGAGTGCAGAGTGTCTGCTGTGAGGGCTGAGGAGTGAATATGCAGTCTGTACAGTAGACATCAGTGCAGATATAGCGTCCCCAGCGGGATACAGGAACAAGTCTCTGTGTGTGTGTGTGTGTGTGTGTGTGTGTGTGTGCGCCCTCACTAACACACATGCGTCATGTCAGCCGGTCGGACAGATGCTGTAATCACAGACACGCGTTAATAATGCCCCGCTCGGTGACGGTGCTGGAGTTCCCGGTGACCGGCCCGCTGGAGCCTCGGTGTCCGCGGAGGAAGCAGCAGAAGCGGGTACAGTACCTGCGGTGGAGCGCGGGTCCCGCTGGAGCCTCTGCCGGCCTCAAGGACACCTGGAGCCGCCGAGAGCTGAAGGAGCTGGAGCTGCAGCGCCGGTAACCGGGAGAACGGACATTTCTCCTGTCCGGGACTCCGAGAGATCACGTGATGCGCCGAACATCCCGTATCGGAATCACGGCAGCGCACGCGCGCCCCTCCAGCTGTACTGCATTACGAGAAAGATGATTATTATGATCATAAACATGCAGGACTAATGCTGTTTACGGGTTCAGGAAGCAATGAAGACACTTATAAATACTGGAAATGATAAATGAACAGTCAGGAGTTTCTCACAGTATTTCCTCTAATATTTGTTCTTCTGGAGAAAGTCTTATTTGTTTTATTTCAGCTAGAATAAAAGCAGTTTTTAATAGTTTTAAAGCCATTTTAAGGTCAATATTATTAGCCCCCTTCAGCAATATTAGTGTTGGATTGTCTCCAGAATAAACCACTGTTATACAATGATACTTTGATTGACAGGAGCGTATTAACATGTCTCCATAGTAACGCATATAGACACGTAAACAGAACAGGATTAGCAAAGAAACTGACTAAAAGGTCTGTTCAGCGCTCTGTGATCATCTGCAGCTCCACGATGAGTTTCACAAGTTTAACACGGTTATAAAACAGAGCATGGCTTTAGTAAAGGCAGTAAAGTCACTGTAATTCATCACCGCTGGAATCAGCACAGCCGCATAGTGTGTGTGTGTGTGTGTGTGTGTGTGTGTGTGTGTGTGTGTGTGTGTGAACTTAGTAACAGCCTTAGTGTGTGCCTCATCGTTTCATAAAGACTCAAACTCCAGCACAAACACATCTAATAATCTTACTGTGGTGTTTCTGACTCTAGAATAAACTGGATCTCTGCTTCCTCTGTGTCTGTCTCTGTCACTGACTGCTGTTTATCTAACATAAAGCAGGAGCAACACACACAAACAAACACACACACACACACACACACACAAACACACACACACACACACACAAGTGGGAATGGTGGGCGGGGTTCAACCAGCTCATTTCCATTGAAAGGCACAGGCTACAGAAACAGCTGCACCCTGCTCAGAGCTCATAATGGGCAGATTCTGCAGTGTATAATAAATGATCTGCTGGGTGTTTAGAGCTGAAACTGTACAGACACATTCTGGAGACACCAAACACTGATCTTACCCCTGCTGAAAAAACAGCTTAAACCAGCCTAGGCTGGTTGGCTGGTTCTAGCTGGTCGACCAGGCTGGTTTTAGAGGGTTTTTGGCCACTTTCAGGCTGGTCGACCAGCTAAAACCAGCCAACCAGCCTAGGCTGGTTTAAGCTGTTTTTGTCAGTAAGGACAGCTTGTACAAGAGGTAAAATAGGAGCCCTTTACAGATTTGTAGATATGTGGACTAGAAACAAGACAGAAACTCTAGGTAATAGCAGCTTTCTTTCCAGTGTATGCCTCAGAAATAAAAGCAAAGGGACAAACCTGTACTTAAAAATAGACAGAAAGCAGAACTTGAGGTTTGCTTAGGAAATCAGGATTTATTGACAGAGTCTAACATCAGTGGAGGGTTTCAGTGTACAGTCTGCTGAAGGAGGAGCTGATGGAGCGGTCAGTGGAGGAGCTGATGGAGCGGTCAGTAGAGTTTGCTGATGGAGCGGTCACTGAAGGAAATGATGGACATCTTCAGTGTAGATCTTTGGTGTACAGTCTGCTTATGGAGAGGTGAGAAGACGGATCTGATGGAGGATCTGATGGAGGTCTTCAGTGGAGATCTTCAGTGTAGAGTCTGCTGATGGAGCGTTCTGCAGTGTTCAGAGCCGCCGGCCGCTGTGAGTCTGAGAGTCCAGCGCTGCTGAAGTAAAACGGCACGTGTGTGATTCTGCCATCAGACCAGCACTGAAACACAGGAGACAGAAGATTCACACACCGCATCAACACACTCATCTGATCACGCCTTCACACATGCGGAGGTCAACCTGTGTGAGTTGTGACTCGAGCAACTCTCGATTGAACCAGGCTGAACTTCAGCTTTGTCATGCATCGTTCGTCGTCGTGTTCATGCAGTGTGCGGGGGGGAACGGAGGCCATTAAACACTCTCGATCTGCAATGGGGTGTTTCTCTGACACATCAGGAATGTTGTTCGGCTCTCATGAGGAAATCACACAGTTAAACCAGAGCTACTAACCGACTGAGCTCAGTGTTTGTGCCCTCACTGACATGCACTGGGGCAATATTAATCAATATATTCCAGAACTAATCAATTCTGCTCATATCTTTGTGATTCACAGATCTGATTAGGAAAAAAAGGATCATGTGTGTTTTATTTCTTCCTTTCCACTCGAGCGTCACACTCCTTCCTTGGGTGGTGTAAAATACACCATATACTGACAGCCAACATTAAAACAAAGAAGAAGCAGTGGATGTTGAGTTCATGTGCACAGTGTTGTGTATGAAACCATTAAAACATTGTAACCAGCACATTCTAGTGACACCTGCTGGTCAAAACAGTGTAAACGCAGGCAGAACATGCTGTTTAATGAACCTTTTCAACATATTGAAACTTTAAATTGTAAGTATGAACTATAAATGCACTCAGCTCACATTATATATCATTAACTATTGAGAATCTGCATTATTAATCCAGCAGTGAATTATAGATTAATTTTATGTATTGTTTCATTTTTAAACTTTTGCATTGTCATGTTTGTTGTGCGTCTGTACAGATGTCGTGTCTTTAGATGTTGTGTGTCTCACCACTGTCAGCAGAGCGCCGTGCTGGAAGTGTGGATGGAACTGCATGAATCTGGGTTCGGCTCCAGCTTCGCCCATCACAAACCCACTGCATGAGAGAAACACAATATCAAGCCCTAACCTGCTGCTGTTTAATGCATACAGAGGACCTGAGCTTTTAGATCCATCACCGACGACACATTCAGCGTGTGCGAGTCGACATAACAACGTAAGCTCTGAACTAGGGTGGTCAAAAGGATCGAGTTCGGTACAAAACGGTACTGACTTCTAAAATTTGAGCACTGCTGAGTGTGCTCTTAAACAGCACTGATTGGCCATTGTGTTTACCTGTGCTCAACTGAAATGACTGTGATTGGTCGTGAAGGTCATCAGTTCACCACTGTTCACCGAGTCCAAACACAGATACAGTCACTGGAGCATTCTTATTGACACATATTTTGGGAAAATGCTTTGAATTGATCAATAATTCATCAATACACTGTTCAGATTGACTCTCCTTTGGTGATGTTGGGGCTGTTTTTGCTCCATTGACTTCAGTTATAATCATATTTATTGATTGTAAAGCCATGACAGCAGATAATCATGCATTCTTGATCACTGCTGGTTTCCCCTGTTGGGATTAAGAGGTAAAAAGTGTAGTTTTTAGGATTTTTAAATGAAGATTTTCTCCGTTTTCTGTTCTGATTTTGATAATGGAGTATAATTGTTGAAATAACAGCAGAAACACGTTTATTTTAAATTCGAGCACTTTAAAGAAAAATGTTTGTTTTTAAGTCTTTTCCAGGTCTTGAATGCACACGTCTGAAATCATGCTGGATATGATCTGATAATCTATAATCTTCATACACACCACGGCAGCAGCTCAAAGGCGGGACTGCAGCGCGTCTTAAACACGGCGATGACTGAAGGATGATCAGCAGACTGCGCATCTCCTGCACACAACACACACACACGCACACACACACACAATTGGTCAATGTGTTCCGATCATGAAGTCATAAGATGATACCTCGAGTAAAAATAAAAAATAATGTGGTAATTTTCAATTTCTCTGCTAAGAATGAGATAATGATTGAGATCTAGTGAACACCAACACATCCTGATTCCAAGAGTTTGGGGAAAATCAGACCGGACATTATTCTGCATGCATGAAATGGCTCTTAAAGGCAGCAGATTTCAACATTATTTAAATTATCTGTGTTCAGCAGAAGAGAGCAATAGAGTTTAGTTAATGTTAAGGAGTGTCAGTAAACGATGAGGGAAATGTCATTTTTGGGTGGACAGTCATGTTTGTGATTGGTAATATGGCATAGGGCTGGGCGTTTAATCGAAATCGTCATTCAGAACCTATAATCGATCAAGGTCAAGTTTTTCAGTCACTTTCCCTGCCGCATGTGGAGTCACGTGACCCTGCTCTGTTATGGCTGATTTATACTCCTGTGTCGAACGCACTGGTATGTACATGTTTCAGGTTTGCACTACACTGACGATGACTGCAAGATTGGCATATTTTACTACATTAAAATTATTATTTACATTAAAATATAAGTTTACAGAAGATGCAAGAAATGCACGGATTAACATATTCTATAGGATATGCAGGAGTTATTATATTTAGAGGAGATGCTGCTTATTTTCTACATTTATGTATGAAAAACATTGAAAATGGTTTATTTTGTTTCCAAAAGTGCAGGTTATTTATCTTCAGTTTATTATAAGAAAAACACTGTTGGTTTTAGGCAAAGTGTGCTTTAATTTCAGTGGTTCAATGTTGAAGTTTAATAAATAATCATACACAGTAGATAGTGTGTGTTTCCTTCAATTATTTTAAATCACGTAATGCTTTTATTAACTGTACTAAACCTGTCATGAGGACAATAAAATAAAATAAATGAGTAAAATAATCCTTCATTAGTCGTGATCGAGTTAAAGTTCAACTAATCGAGATTTAGATTTTGGGCCGGATCGCCCAGCCTTTATACAGCAGTATTAACAGAAGACTTTTAGACAGACGGAGATTCATGTTACTGCATCATTATTGAATCTGATCGTCAGTCAAAAGATCCACAGCTCAGCTAATATGTGTAATTATTTTACTTTATTTATTACTCATTTTATTTTCACTGTTGTTCAGGTTTTTCCTTGTAACTGGGAGAGAGTAAATAACTCTGATGTAAAATCATAATATAGGAGCACAGATCGTCTGACTTTAGGTGTCCTTCTCTTCTTTCCCTCCTCTAAAGTCGACAGCTCCAGTGGAAACGGCAGATTCAGGAGGATTTTATTCTACCTTTCAGAAGCACAGCGAGTCTTTCACCTCGAGGATCCCAAGACAGAGAGCAGACCTCTCCTCCGACACTGCACACACACAGCAGGGGGGATATTTATTTTATTAAATAGCATGCATGCACGCGCACACACACACACACACACACGCACGCACGCACGCACGCACACACACACACACACACACACACACACACACACACACACACACACACACACACACACACACACACACACACACACACACACACACACACACACACACACACACACACAGAATCTGTCTCTGATGGTTGATCCACTCATTCAATCTATTTACTTCTGTAATTGTATGTATATTTTCTTGTTTTACTGTTTACTATTTGTTATAGGACTAACTGTAATTAGAATGACATCACAGAGACGTCTATTACAGCTTAATGACTACATGTAAACATGAATAAACTGCCACTGTTTTGTGTAAACATTACATTTAATATGTACAAGTAACATGTTAAGTATGTACACCTACAAGTAATATTTTCTGTCTTGTAGTGGATGTATTGGTGTTTACGAGAGCTTCGTTTACCGAACAAGTAGCTCTAACTGATTTAGTTTAATAATCTTATATTCAATATAAGTTTTCATCTCCCTATAATCTCAAGATCATTCTGCAGGAATATGTAGAGTTTGTTTTACTAAATGTTGTGCTGATATAGCAAAAACATCCACAGATTGTGTGTCTGACTCTGCTTATTACACACACAGGGATGCGCAGCAGAGGCTGTCTGAATTAAAGGAGCGCAGCAGAGGAAACAGAGCAGTTCATGTCAAACGCTAGAGCGAGTCAGTGGATGTGTGTCTATGAGAGTGTGTCTGTGAGAGTGAGAGTGTGTGTGTGTGTGTTTTCTTACGTCAGATCTCCTTCAGCTCCAGGGAAGCTGGTCTCGGACAGATCGGCCACCACTGTGGCAGCTTTCGGACCTCCTGAAACAGCATCAAATACACAACTGAACACACACACACACCTCAGGAGATGCAGACGACACTAAATAACCGCAAGCAACCGATGATCCCTTTTGCTTAGCTTCTAGAGCAGAGGTTCTGCAGGTCTGACTAACTCAAACTGAAGACCATCATGAATGAAACTTCAGACTCATACAGGCATAAACATGCTGGGCTATTTCTACTGACCCAGTTTTCACTGGCTTGTGCTCAGGTGAGAGAACCTTTAAACATGCTGTTGTACAGAAGATAATTAACCCATATTGGTAAACAGAATTATTAAAATCTTTACTCCATGGGTGTCAGCCTGATAGTGTAGCTTTACATGGACAAACGATATGCAAGACCTCTTTAAAATGATTTACAACTCAATATTTCAGTGAATTTAAGACTTTTTAAGAAGTCTTAATGCTGCGCAGACACCCGGCAGAATTCAGAATCAAAGCTGATTTTCATTTAAGAACGATCCCTTCAGTAGTGAAGCAGAACCTGAGCTGCTCATACCTGTGAGATCAGAGAAGGAGAGCGCGTATATCAGCCTCTCTCCCTGAATACTCAACAGCAGACAGGCTCCGTCTGGACTCCAGCACGCCGACTGACACACACACACACACACACACACACACACACACACACACACACACACACACACACACACAGTTAACACACAGACAACACATGCTCACTGCAGACACACTCGTTCAGGTTTGCAGAAACGGTGAGCTGCAGTGAGCTTCATCCTGCATTTGTACATCCAAACCTAAATAATTTCATAACAGTAATCTGTTTATTCTATATAGTGCCTTTCCAGTGCTCAAAGATGCTCTACAACAACAAGAGGAGAACAAGAAAATACATTTCTTACTTGACAACTGCCTTTCAGACACGGCCATCTCTCACACGTCCACATACGCGTCTCCCAAACCCTGCAAAACACACACACACGTGCACACACACACACACGCGCACACACACTCAATTCTAAATGGCTATAAATGAATCCTAAGATGTTGATTATTATTAATTACTGTATTGTTTTTGGTTTGTTTGTAATCTTGACTACTGTGATTGTAATGTCCTGAAGCAGGGCCGGTTCTGGACATTTAGAGGCCTACAGTGATATTTACAGTATTTTCTTTTATTTATTTTAAGAAAGCTTAAATCAGTTCATTTGGACACAGATGTGTCTACATACTCATGAGGGATTTAATCTGTTTCAGTCACTTTTACTGTGAACAGCAAATATATAAGGTCCCTCTAGTGCCCTCTTGTGGACAAATACAGGCATTGCAGATTACAGCATGATAATAAAGCCTCTATTCGTGTATTCTATTCTTGACCCTTTTAAAATCCATATGAATATGAATATGAATGAGTCTTATTGGACTAGTACATGGTTTTATTTTTGTCAAATAAAAAAAACAACAAAGAAATGAGCAGAGGTCTCTCAGGAATATCCTCAAGATAAAGGTAAACATCTCTGAACAGTAGCTCTGTGAGACATGAGGGTTTAGATGACTGAAAACAGCATTTATTTGAAGAGTACGTGTCCACAATGTACAGCTTATGATCATATCTCTATTTTATCCTAATATAACTAGCTTGAAACAGATGGAAATATGAGTGGCTTGTGCTGCGTTTCTATGGAACCCACAGTGTCGCCGCCATTACGGCTCAGTGTGTTTGTTGGCCAGGTCTCATGACTGAAAACTCTCACTACAGACTACATATTTATATAATGGCACAGTACCTGAAGAGAGCAGATGGTGTGGCGGCCAGCAGTCGACTGCCATCTGGAGACCAGGAGAGAAACGTGACGCCTCCGCCGCCAACCCTCCGCAGCGGCACACAGCTCTCTGCTGCCACGTCCCACACCTGCACACACACAACATTCATACACAACACACACAGCATTTACACTAGGCCTGTCAATATGGCTAAAACACAATCAAAACTTCTTTCCTAAAGAGAAGCAAAGTTCACATTATATTCACACTGTAAAGGCGACTCTTATTGATACTGTTTACTACACTCGTTTACCACAAGAGGGCGCAAGCGGACACAATACCCGAACAGAAACCAGATCAGCATTTATGAGAATGAAATGATTCTCACTTATGTATAAACTTACAAACAACCATAAAATAAATGAAGAAACTGCTCAATAAAACATACGGCCTGTTCCCACTGAGTGGGTCAGTACTCTGGGTCAGTATGTCCGTCAAAAGATATCAAAAAGTGAAGCGTACCATACCGTACCACTTAATGGGTATGCTTTCCTGAGGTCACACACACACACTCACCATCATGGCTGTGTCGACAGGAGACGCAGACACCAGCAGGGAGCCGGTGGGCGACCAGGCGATGGAGGTGATGGGAGAGTGACCCGGGTGAGACAGGACCTGCGCACAGCCCGACGACGGCCTGACAAACACACAGGGATGTTATTGTGAGTTGTGGGGACATTCCAGAGGTTTCCATTGTTTTAAACTGCAGAGACGGTGTTTACTCTCCCCAAGCCTGTGCCGTACTCTTACTTAGAGTGAGCCGCCATGACTGAGGTGGGAAGAAACCCTGAAGTAGAGGATCAGCACTGTAAAGATTGCAGCAACATCCTACAGACTACAAACCTCGGACATCCCTGTTTATTTTCACTATCCATTCAGAACGGACCTTCGGGTCACTCGGAAAGTGAAATGATGAATCTGTGTGTTTTCCTCTTCACATGAGGATGATGAGGACGATGAAGAGGATTTCAGGACAGCAGCTGTTAAACACTGGCGAAGTGTGGATATGTGTGTGTGTGTTTATGCATGTATAGATGGTGTGTCTGTATATCCTGTGCATGTGTGTGTGTGTGTGCTGTACCTGGTGGACAGAGACGCAGGATCCACATGCCAGATGAGCAGGCAGGACTGACAGGCCACAGCCAGAGCTGATCCGCACAGAGGCTTCCACTGCAGCGCACACACACTCCTCTGACAGCGGTGCTTCAGTGTGGGGGCCGTCGAGCTGCACAACACACACACAGACACACACACACACACACACACACACGTCTAGAAGCACTGGAGTGTGTGTAAATGATGAGGAGATGCTGATGATTGTGTGAACGGTGCTGATGTGATGACTGAGCTGTAGGTGTGATGTAAACGCGTTGAGTGTCGGACCTGTGTGGTTTGTAGATCTTGATGGAGTCGTCCAGCAGTGCCACAGCAAACTTATCTGTGTGAGGATGCCAAGAGAAGCTCCGCACAGCGCTGTCTGACCTGAGGACACACACACACACACACGCACACACGCACACACGCACACACGCACACACGCACACACGCACACACACACACGCACACACACACACACACACACGCACACACACACACTCTCATCAAAGCTCTGATTGTGGACTGGAACATAAATGAGAGCAGGCAGACACACAGCTGAAGACTGAATTATTCACTCCTGTATAACAGAGATTTTTCTCGAGATAATTAAGAGAAAGCCTGTTTATTTTCACCATATGATTGAGTGTGTGTACAAAATAAATCAGAATTATCCTCCCTCCTGTGAAAATACTAAATTACCATCTGCTGTTTAATTTAGAGACGATTTCAGCACATTTCTAATCATAACAGTGTTAATAACTCATCTCTAATAACTGATGTCTTTTCTATTTGTCATGATGACAGCACATAATATTAGACTAGATATTCTTCAAGACACTAGTATTCAGCTTAAAGTCACATTTAAAGGCTTCACTAGGGTAATTAGGGTAAAGTTAGGGTAATTAGGCAAGTCATTGTATAACAGTGGTTTATTCTGGAGACAATCCAACACTAATATTGCTGAAGGGGCTAATAATATTGACCACAGCAGTTTTTACTTTGAACAACAACAGAGAATAACTCACTCCAGTTAATATACTGTGATAAATGTCCTTCCTCTGTTAAACAGCACTTAGAAAGGATTTATTGAAGAATTTAAAAAGGAGGGTGGATAATTTGGTCTTAAGTATAATAATGAGAAATATAAGAATAATTCTGTAACTGTGTACTATTATCGTTTTTAAAAAGCTACAATATATACTTAAAGTATCAGAGCAGCTATAATATTACACATCATAATAGACACATCAGTAATATTCATTACACACAGGAGGAAAATCTCAAGCAGAGGGAAAAATACTAAATATAGTTAATTTTGATTATAGGCTAACAGATGAGCAAACGACAACAGAATTAAAAACTATGGGTGAATAATCACTTCTATACAAGTGTTTTTATGGTCATTCATTTATTTTGTTTTCAGTTTAGTCCTTTTATTAATCTGGAGTTGCCACAGCGGAATGAACCACCAACCGCCTGTTTTTAATGGTCATTTAACTAAATTCCTTTGAATGTGTAAAAGAAAACAGTGAAATATTGTGAAAGCTACATATTAATTGTTCCCCAAATCAACATTTCTAGAAAGATCTAAACATAAATTCATTAATTTTCTTGCGTAAACGCTGAGCTTCAGATAAATGAAGTGATCAGTGACTGATTCTGCAGTGGTCTGTCTGTAGCTTCATCACCAAAACTCATTGCTTAAGCTTCAAAGAAGTGAACAGGAGGACAGATATAGCTGAGCACACTGGTGGATGATTACACAGGTGTGTGTCTGACACCTCAATCGGCTCCAATATGAGCTCAATTCCTCTAATAGACAGCAACATGATAAAGAGAGTAAAGGGTGGATTGTAGAGGATGAAGACCAGAGCGGCAGAAATGACCTACCAGTCCAACATCTGGGAGAACTCGGCCACCATCTCATCACTGCTGAGCTAACACACAGACACACACACACACACACAAACACACACACAGATTTAATATACATTATACGGACAAAATAGAAGTCAATCTTTTATATCATGGTTTCACAAAGCACAGTGTTTACAGTAATACATGTTAATAATTAATATGAGCGCATTATTAAACTCCATTATGGGGATGCAGACACAAACATCGTGAGAAAGTGCAATGTTTACATTCTGCTTTTTATTTAGCAGTGTTTTCAGATTTATATGTTGAGAAGAGTTTTATACTTCATTTCTCTTATATTTCAACGTTTTTAATCAAACATTTACCCTGAAGGTCTGAATACAGAGATCACATATGAGTATACAGATTAAAATACTAAATATCGCAATACGTTTACAATATCGTGCAGCCCTAAAATATCATTCATACCCCTGGCAAATTCAGACAGTCTGCGTTTACAGCAGTAGATGGATTGTTCTGTTCAGAAACTGGGATTTAAATCATTCCAACACTGCTCTTTATTCTTGGTGCGGTTCGCTTTCACACGGCAGAGCTTCTAAACGGACCAAACTATCTAAAACAAGTCAACTCTCCTCACACTGGCCAGAGATTCAGGGTTTATTCCTCTGGGATTCCGCTCAGCTGTCATGCGTCCCTCTTTTATTTTATGACCATGACTAATGAGACGTTATAAGAGAAAAGATGCGCTTTAATGTTGAATGTTGACACCCACAGACATCATCATCATCATCATCACCAAATAGAAGTCATAGGAGGTTAGTCTCTCATACACAGCCTCATTTCAGCTGTCAAGAGAGGTAAAATATATATCAATTCTAGATCAAAAGCAGAGTTAACCAAAAAGTCAGCAATATTATCTAAATTTTAATACATATATATATAATATATCGCCCCTTTGATAAAAAAAATAAATAAATAAAAAAATATATATAGCCACTGCGATATATAGCCACTGCGATACGATATATAGCCACTGCGATATATAGCCACTGCGATATATAGCCACTGCGATACGATATATAGCCATTGCGATATATAGCCACTGCGAGATATAGCCACTGCGAGATATAGCCACAGTGATATATAGCCACAGTGATATATAGCCACTGCGATACGATATATAGCCACTGCGATATATAGCCACAGTGATATATAGCCACAGTGATATATAGCCACTGCGATATATAGCCACTGCGATATATAGCCACTGCGATATATAGCCACAGTGATATATAGCCACTGTGATATAGCCACTGTGATATATAGCCACTGTGATATATAGCCACAGTGATATATAGCCACAGTGATATATAGCCACAGTGATATATAGCCACAGTGATATATAGCCACTGCGATATATAGCCACTGCGATACGATATATAGCCACTGTGATATAGCCACTGTGATATAGCCACTGTGATATATAGCCACTGTGATATATAGCCACAGTGATATATAGCCACAGTGATATATAGCCACAGTGATATATAGCCACAGTGATATATAGCCACTGCGATATATAGCCACTGCGATACGATATATAGCCACTGCGATATATAGCCACAGTGATATATAGCCACAGTGATATATAGCCACTGCGATACGATATATAGCCACTGCGATACGATATATAGCCACAGTGATATATAGCCACTGCGAGATATAGCCACTGCGAGATATAGCCACTGCGATATATAGCCACAGTGAGATATAGCCACAGTGAGATATATAGCCACAGCGATATATAGCCACTGTGATATATAGCCACAGTGATATAGCCACTGCGATATAGCCACTGCGATGTATAGCCACTGCGATGTATAGCCACTGCGATGTATATATAGCCACTGCGATGTATATATAGCCACTGTGATATATAGCCACTGTGATATATAGCCACTGTGATATATAGCCACTGTGATATATAGCCACTGTGATATATAGCCACTGTGATATATAGCCACTGTGATATATAGCCACTGTGATGTATAGCCACTGTGATGTATAGCCACTGTGATGTATAGCCACAGGGATATATAGCCACTGTGATATAGCTTGTTAGTTCTTTGGATCGTATTGCTTTCTCATTACAATCGATCCACTCGTTCATTTTGACCGAGCTGACACCACTGGGTCAAAAACAAACCTGCTGCCTGAATAGAAGTAAGGGTAAGTCAGAATTTGACAGGGGTCTGGATTATTTCAGGCTTGACATTTCCAGAGTGTGAATAGTGAATATCAGGATTAGAGAGCAGCGATGTGCTGATGTGAGAGATCTCTCCAGCTTTAACTCACTGTCAGATGAGGAAACAGAGAGCCGTGGAAGGAGGAAGACCACCTTAGCAGAGCCAGCAGACAGGAGGAGCCCACCGACACGCACCTGGGCACTAACACACACACACACACACACACACACACAGAGCAGCATGCAGGTTAACATGGTGTGTGCGTACGCAAAGAGAATTTATACTTTATACATCATCAAATCACTCACGCGCACAGACAGACAGACACACACACACACACACACACACACACACACACACACACACACACACACACACACACACACACACACACACACACACACACACACACACAGGTGAACAGACTTTCATCTGCACTGTTGGTGATCTGGTCCAAAAGGCCGTACAGACCCGCATCACGCCTGAGAAAAACACACACACACACCATCATCATCATCATCATCATCCAACAGCAGAAACTGATCCCTCAACAACACTGAGCTCTGTGTGTGTGTGTGTATAGTATTTGTGCATGTGTAAGTATGTGTGTATTTGTAAGAGCATGTGTTTGTGTTTTTCAGTGTGTGTACAGACCAGGCTCCAGCGCTCCTCCTCCACAGTGTGTCTCTCTGGTCCAGGAACGCTGATTTACTGCTGCTCTCGGCTCGACTGTGACCCTTCAGTGTGTCTCTGGTGAACTGAGGACTGGGCAGATCAACCTGCTGCTGACACACACACACACACACACACACACACACACACACACACACACACACACAAAGAGAGAGAGAGAGAGAGAGGGCACAGTCAATGACAGGTCAGAACATGAAGGTTACCGGGGAAACGCTCTGCGAACGTTAAATGAACGCTGGTGAAGGTCGTGAGTGTTTTCTCAGAGGTCAGAGAGGTCACCTGAGGGTCAGACGCCTGCAGCTCGTTGTGCTGCTCCATCAGTGTGTGTGTGTGTCCCGCAGCCAGCGGAGGAGGAAACACAGCCAGAGAACACATCATACACCTGCAAACACACACACACACAGATATCATACACTTGCAAAATACACACACACATATCATATATACAAACACATATGGAGATACACACAAGATAAATAATACACACGAACAACATAAACAATATACACACAGAAGCAGATACACACATCATAAATGCACACACACACTCACGCACACATAAACACAACAAACAATAAACCTACACACTCATTACATATACACACACATCATGAACAAAACTCACACATACGTAAACATACACACACAATATGAATACACACACGTCATATGCATATGTACACACATCATAAACAACACACACGCACACACACGCACACACACACACACACACTATAACTGATGAACCTGCATTGCGTTTCTCCACCGAGTTAGTAACATTATTTGGCATAACTTATATTATGTTATATTATTAATATATATTATATCATACTATATTATTAAATGTTTTAATCAGAATAAGGCCAGACTGAAGCGCTTGTGGACCGGTGAGGGGCAGAACCTGCTGCTGCTGCTGCCGCGATGGATCAGTCTATAAGTGAGGACAGCACTGCTACAGGTTATGAATGAAGACTCCAGAAACACACAGCACTGAGAACCCGGACACCTTATAAATGTTGTGTGTGTTTAGTTATAGTGTAGTCTTCTGAAACTCACCAGTTAAACAGCGCCGAGGCTCCAGATGAACTCGCGCCTTCAGATTGACGGAAGCCCTAACGAGACAAATCACCTCAGGAAAACACAAACGCCTGTTCATAATAAAAGTCCTCCAAGTCTCGCTTGCCTGTTTTATTTTTAGCCATAGTGTTACAATTTATAATTACCATGTTTCTTATGTTGTTATTCGTATTATTATGAGTTGCTTGGCTTTGGTTGTTGCTAGATGGGATACAGCTGCGATACAGTTAATGAGAATTATTTATATAATTTATTTTCATATTAGAGTATATGCACACGGACTTTTAATTTCAGACAGTCAGCCTCAGCGCTTCCGGTGAACTGTCTTTTCAATATAAAATTGACATGTTTAATGTCTGATTTTCTTTATAAATCAGCGATCTTCACTGTCTGATAGATAAACAATATAAAGTGGGTCTCAGACTGGACAAGAAGCACTGCATTAAATCCCATTTCCATCTGCCATGTCTTTAAAATGTCACAGTATATTTTACCTCAGTGTTTTCAGTGGTGTTTCTGCGCTCGCCTGCTGATTCTGACGGCGCTAGCGCTTACACCGTGTTTCATCTCGTTTCACGCTTGAACAACTAAAGAAACGCTTCAGTTTATTTAACTGATTGTATTGTAATGACATTACGGTGTCGATGCTGTAAAAGGAACCGTATCAAATTGAATATACTCACATTAAGCTTTCACCGGAAGTTTATCATTAGCTGAAAAACACTAGCTATAGAGCCCATTAGCCATTAAATTGTACTTAATTAACATCTACTCCAAAACCCAGCCCTCACAGTAATGTAAAATATTAGTTATTGTTGCACAGTGTGTCACAAACATTAGGGAAAGTTAGTAGGGGAAGTACAGCTGTGTATACCCACATCAAGAATGTTCGTGACACTGTACAGCAATAATTCATATTTTTACATTACTGTAAGGGTTGGGTTTGGGGTATATGCTAATAAAATACTATTTAATGGGTAATTTAAGAAAGAATATTAATAAACCTGTTTGAAGTTAGTCTAACGTTTAGGAATTTGCATCAGGATTGGGTTTTTATAAAACATTTTATTTTCATTAACTATGTTCATGCGTGAAAGACAACCATTAATGCAAATGATTGAGTGGTGTCACACTGTATCCTCACAGCAAGAAGGTCTCTGGTTCGAGTCCCGGCTGGGTCAGTTGGTTTTTCTCTGTGGAGTTTGCATGTTCTCCCTGTGTTGGCGTGTGTTTCCTCCGGGTGCTCTGGTTTCCCCCACAGTCCAAACACATGCGCTATAGGGGGATTGGTTAACTAAATTGGCCAGAGTGTATGTGAGTGTGTGTGTGAATGAGTGTTTATGGGTGTTTCCCAGTGCTGGGTTGCAGCTGGAAGGGCATCCGCTGTGTAAAACATATGCTGGATAAGTTGGTGGTTCATTCCGCTGTGGTGATCCCTGATAAATAAGAGTTTAAGCTGAAGTAAAAAGAATGAACTTAAACATACCATCTTTCTATTCCTGAAAATATTTGGTGACTAATATAATATGTTAATAAATATAACAAGTTTAGTTTAAATGCACCAAATATTATGAGCTGTATTCAGTGAGAAATTGATCAAATATTCATCTTCAAAATAGGGTGTGCTCATTTATGTTGAGCACTGCATATACATTATAAGCTATAACACATCACATATTCCAGAGGTGTCGAACTCAGTTCCTGCAGGGCTGCAGCTCTGCACAGTTTAGTTCCAACTCTAATTAAACACACCTGATCTTACTAATTGAGTTCTTCAGGATGGTTTAAAACCTACAGGCAAGTGTGTTGAAGCAGGGTTAGAACTAAACTGTGTAGGGCTGCAGCCCTTCAGGAACGGAGTTTGACAGCCCTGCATGAAGGAGTAAAATCTTTAATGTGTAGACTACAATGTACAACCTGGACAACCTATAGCAAAAGCCCATTTTCTGTAAAAATAAAACTTAAATAAGTTCTGTATTTAATAGCATTATTTATATGAAATATACACATATTTATATAAATATATTGATATTATAATATATTTATGGGTGTCGCAGTGGCACAGTAGGTAGTGCTGTCGCCTCACAGCAAGAAGGTGGCTGGTTCGAGCCTTAGCTGGGCCAGTTGTCATTTCTGTGTGGAGTTTGCATGTTCTCCCTGCATTCGGATGGGTTTCCTCCAGGTGCTCCGGTTTCCCCCACAGTCCAAAGACATGTGGTACAGGTGAATTGGGTAGGCTAAATTGTCTGTAGTGTATGTGTGCTTATTAATTCAGTGCCACAAGAACAGGAGGCATCCCATATTCCAATAGATTACTGACAGAGCAAATATTAAACATATGTACACGATTTTAAATGTGTTGAGAGCATTACATTACATTCAGTGCTGTTCTGTTATGTGATTGTTCTAAATACCTACATATAACTTGAAGTTGTTTATAAATTGGCATAAGTTTGGTCTATATCGAGCCACTTTCTCTAATGTATATTTCCATCCATAAGAAGATACATAAGAAGATATTGTGCTGTACATGTGCACTTCTCATCATCAGAATAAAACTACACATTAAATAAATCATATCACATCACACACTCCATTTGTTTGCTAATAAACAATTTCTCGGAAGGTCAAATCCAGCAGCTCGCCGCGTGGGGCTTTGACGTCATGCTCGTGCTCGCGGTTACGCACAGCGCCCCCTTGCGGCGTCATACGGCGTGACGTCACTTCAGCACCGTAGAGGAGAAACAGCTCCTTCCGCTCGACTAATGGACCCGAATCCGTGACCGACCGAAAACACGACGAACAGGAGGAGAAACCGGAGGAGAAGCGGCAGAAAAGCAGCAGCAGCAGACCCGCGCGACATTTGACGACCGACATCATCACCATCATCATCATCATCCGGAGAGCAGAGGTACCATCCCCGCATCCCAAACACCAGTGTGTGTGTGTGTGTGATGGTGAAGCTCATTGCGGTACTTCACTCCTTCACAATGACATCACATCTGAACCGACGCGTCCATCGCTACGCGTTCTTCACAGCGCGGTGTTTTTCAGCGCGCACAATAGCGTAATAACGCGACGCGACGCGTTATGCAATTTTGTCATATTGTGCTCGCGCTGCTGAAGCGCGCGCGCGCGGCTCTCCACACGACGCGTTATTATGATTTTATTATTACCCGCTGATTACCGAGTCCACACGTCCCATAACGTTACTGTAACGACATGAAGACGTCAATCTGAGTGTAATAACGCGTCTGGAGATGGGTATCAATATGGAGGAGTAATAACACGCGTATGTGCGTTCATTGGCCACCATTCATCTCAGAACATGATCACAGATGATGGCCGTTCACGGAGATGAGCAGAGCAGCTCACACATCAGCTAAACCGCAGCGAAAATGCGTGAAAACGCTTCAGATGTGGATCAAATCAGATTTGGCCGGTCTGTATGTGATTTAAAGATGATATGAGGGGTACTAGCAGTGTGTTTTGTTCATTATAAAGTGTTTACATGTGTAATTTGACTGTTTGGTTAGCAGAATATCCTCATTTTCAGCATTAAACAGAGTCTTATAATGTTAATAATAATATATTATAATGTTGTTCAGTTTAGCTGTGGATTCAGCAACTATAGTCAAACTCTTACAGTACAATCTGATTAGAGTAATAATGATCATACACACAGGGCCAGCTCAAGCCTTCAGGAGCCCTATCAGCAGAGTAATATGTGAGGACCCTCGCTGCAACTAACACAATACATTACTGATATATTTACTGATATATATTAAATCACCCATTTTCAGTTTAATTTGCTGCAGCGGTGTTGTTCACATCATATCAATGTTTTTGTGTAAGACTGGAGGGATTATTCTGGGAACACAACCCTCCTGGCTTAATTTATCCTGTCTATTGATCTGAGCTGTAATAATTCAGTGCTTTAATTAAACGTGAAGCTGACAGAAGCACAAACGGCTGAACGCAGCATACACTAACCTACGCATTATTATCATTTAGATGCAAGATGGCACCAAACACTCAGCAGTGAGAAGAATATGCATAAGATACGGATGTGTTTGTAAATTATTTATTAATTATTCAAGATGATTCATACCCGGCCATATACCGAGTAATGTAAAACTGCTTTCAGTGCTAAATTCATAAAGTGTACGCTTATTTTTATTACAGTAATATCTTAATAAGGTTTTTCTGGGGGATGTTTAATAAAACAGGACCTTTCTTGCTTTGTTAATGCCAATGTTAACGTTAGCGTGCAAGTATTTAACCTGATTGTTTATATTAATTTTCTCAGTTTACCTAGTTTATCCGCGCCAGATGAATATAACCTTTAGTTGTGCGATTATCGAGTGTTCTGCTGCTATTTCAGTCTAATTAATACACATTAAACCTCTTTAACATGATTAAAAGTACACGCTGAGTGTCTGATATTTGTTGCTTTGCACTGAATCACAGTTCTGACGTTCATTTTTAAATACATTTATTTTATTGTCCAGATCAGCGCTGAACTATCTGCTGCTACTTTCAGTATATAGCAATAAATATCATGTGAAATGGCCTTCAGACTCACACTAGGAGCATTTAACACTGAATAAAGCAAATAATCAGTACCTGAGCTGATCATTGTCAGTGTAGTTTATGCCGTTTCACTGAGAAACTACATTCAAAAATATAAATTCCAGGTGAGTGTTTAGACAAACTCTTTTAACACGGGAAAGATTCCTTCTTTGTGTAGGTGTAGGTTTAGTGTAGATTTGATAGTCAATCTGGCAACCTGCTTTTCTGTGGAGTCGTCAGGGGAGGGGCTGAGTGAAAAAGTGTTTTGATTCTGATCTGCAATACCTAGTTCAACCACTGGGTGTCAATCTCACATGCTGCACCATTAAAAAACAGTTATTTCGTGTACTCTTGAGGGCCCTCAGGTGGCAACAAGGCCTCAAAGCAGATGCTTAGTTCATTCAGAACACTTGAAATGCACTTCTGAGACAGCGCAGAATCGTTTAAGCAGAGACGCTGCTCGTGAAAATGCCTTCAGTTTACTGTTCACACTGAGAGTGATCTTCACAGATGATTTTTAGTAATAAACCCATAGCATTAGTCAGTACACTGCTAAACCAAAAGCATCCCTACTCTGTAAATCTTCCCCCTTAAAACACTCCATCATTTGATCATACAAATCAGTAAAGCCTATGATCTGCGCGTTGGTTTTACCGTAATAAATGTCCTGAAATAATAAAGAATGCTACATATAGCTGGTTTATTATAAAGAATGTTTAGAGTAGATTCAGTCGACTAAAATCGAATAAAATGTAGTCAACTAAAAGTAGTCTGATACTCCAATGACTTGCATAAACAAAATCAAAAATCGCTTCCACCGGAGGGCGCTCTCACACACAAAACTCCAAATACACAAGAGAAACCCATTGGCATTGTTGAAGAAACAGATTTCCCGAATTTCATCGCTTCAGCTTGTCCTAATTAGCACACGACTACTGAATCAGTCAATTGATCAGTCATTAATAAAGTAACACAGTTTTAGAAGACGGCAGGTTGTTTCTCTAGTTCGCCCCTTTTGTTCTCCACCTTTTGACATGAGAGTGACGTGTTCAGCGTAATGACTTGTCAATCTTCAACACTTTGGGTCATTGATTTAAACTTGGTCTCATTTAAAAGGAGACAGATGTCAGATTGTAGCTACAAGTTCAACACATTTAATAAAGCAAAAGTTCATATTACTGAAATACTAAAACTGTAAATGTACATTTTGCTGTATTACAATAAATATGTATTTTACAGAAGCTGTTTTAGCCTAAAATTTACAAAAATAAGCAAAGCTAAAGCTAATCGAATCTGAGCAAATTATATTCTAAATTTGAAGTTGATATCTCCAAAAATGAGCTTTAGATTTAGTTTGGCCGCAGTACCAGACACCGCCACCAGGTGATCAATGAGGGCGCTTCTATTTCTGTGTATGTTTTGAGGAATATTAACCATATGTTTCATAACTTATGACAATATTTGTAAGGTAGACATACAATACTAAAGTAGTTTGGGCAGTCTGGTGGTATTTGATTTGAATTAAAGGTGTTTACTTGTGGATTGCTGTAGCAAAGTAATACTTAATGATTCTGATAAGTTTCCTTGAGTAACTGTTGCTCAGTAACATCTATCGGAAATCAGTGTATATGAAAACTAGACATTTTAGGCTTTCAGGTGATATATAGTTAGTAATGATTGTTTTATGTTTAGACTACAATATTATTTCAAAATATTACCGTCAGTTCTCCCACAGGTTGTAGGATGAGAGTAAATGTCTTTTAATATCTTACTCTTCCCAAGTGACAAAGAACAGTGGTAAAATGTGTATTCGGACATCTTAGACCTTTTCAAGGATATATAGTTTGTCATGATTAGATTAGGATTTAATCGCACCAATCTGAAGCAAGCAGGGATACAAACAATCGTAACAGTTCCACATGTGTTTCCCAAAACTGCACATAAGATGAATACATGAGGGAGTTTTCTGCACGCTACTGAAGAGTCGCTGTCCAGAGTGCTGAAATATAACTCTATATGTGGAGTCCTATCCTGAACATTAAAGCCAATCATCATCTGATGTGGATTAACAACCAAGACGAGTCTATAGAAAGCTGGCAAAATAGATGAGTTTAAAACTTAAGCTTAAAAAACCTAAAGTTTTGCAGAAGAAATGCCCAATTTTCATGCACGGTCTTCATGCACATCAGCAAGTCATTGACAGTTTCACTTGAACAATTTACATTTCTCCAGTAAATTTACCATTGTATTCAAGTTCTAGCTGCTTATGTGTAGTTCATACTAGGGCTAATGTGTAATATGACGATATACACTCACCGGCCACTTTATTAGGTACACCTGTCCAACTGCTCATCAACACAAATGTCTAATCAGCCAATCACATGTCAGCAGCTCACTGCATTTAGGCCTGTAGACATGGTCAAGGCGATCTGCTGCAGGTCAAAGCGAGCATCAGAATGGGGAAGAAAGGGGATTTAAGTGACGCTGAACGTGGCATGGTTGTTGGTGCCAGACGGGCTGCTCTGAGTATTTCAGAAACTGCTGATCTACTGGGATTTTCACGCACAACCATCTCTAGGGTTTACAGAGAATGGTCTGACAAAGAGGAAATATCCAGTGAGTGGCAGTTCTGTGGGCGCAAATGCCTTGTTGATGCCAGAGGTCAGAGGAGAATGGCCAGACTGGTTCCAGCTGATAGAAAGGCAACAGTAACTCAAATAAGCACTCGTTACAACCGAGGTCTGCAGAAGAGCATCTCTGAACACACAACACGTCCAACCTTGAGGCGGATGGGCTACAGCAGCAGAAGACCACACCGGGTGCCGCTCCTGTCAGCTAAGAACAGGAAACTGAGGCTACAATTCACACAGGCTCACCAAAACTGGACAATAGAAGATTGGAGAAACGTTGCCTGGTCTGATGAGTCTCCATTTCTGCTGCCACATTCGGATGCTCGGCTCACAATTTGGCCTCAACAACATGAAAGCATGGATCCATCCTGCCTTGTATCAGCGGTTCAGGCTGGTGCTGGTGGTGTAATGGTGTGGGGGAGATTTTCTTTGGGTCCATTAGTGCATTGGGTCCCTTTATGAGCACAGTGTCTCCATCTTCTGATGGCTACTTCCAGCAGGATAACGCACCATGTCATAAAATATTAATGACATGTTTATGACAGATTTATGACAAGTTAGGTTGTCTTTGTAATGTCAAGTTGTCAAGACAAAGACAGACATCTCAAACATTGTTATTTTTGCATTTAAACAGAGCAAATGCCAGTTCATGACAGTTGTCATAAGCATTCATTGATCACCCCATTCAAGTAAAGCATTTTCAATGAATCTTAAAAAAGGCACATTCCCCATCAGGTTATATGCAGTAGTGATGGGAAGTTGAGAACATTTTACAGATATAGACCTTTGAGTCTCGTTCAGCTAGATGAACAAATGATTTCTTGAGTCAATTCTTTTAATTCATTTCAATTTGCCAAAATATTATTAGTCAGTTACGAGTTGCTTCAAACACATCTACAACTAGCGCAGACGTTGATCACACTACAACCAAGTCAGAACTAGAATGCTATGATTAGCTCAGCTCTTCTGACAGGTCTACAAGTTTGATTCGTTAGTTCTCGTGACACTGACATATAAGCTTCACCAATGCACACGATCTGAGCCGGAAGACCTGAGATTGCATCACCTTTTTGATGATTTTCACTCTTTTTGAGTAGTCCCTTCATCATGTGACAGCATGTAAAGAGACAAATGACTCAAGCTCACTCAAACCCGATGACTCAAGAAATTAACAGAATAAATCTTTTTCTCGAGTTGCCCACAGTGAGGGATGGCGGGCTGGTGTGGACTTGCTTATAGCTCCCCAACTTAACCACCATGTGTTGGAGTTTTCCCCAGAGAACGAGAGGGTCGCCTTCCTGCGCCTTCAGGTCAGGGATAGGTCTCTCACTATGGTTGGTGCCTATGGGCCAAACACCAGTGCAGAGTACCCAGCCTTCTTGGAGTCCTTGGGAGGGCTGCTGGAAGGTGCTCAGATTGAGAACTCCATTGTTCTACTGGGGGACTTCAATGTGTGTAGTGATAGTGATGCCTGGAGAGGCGTGATTGGGAGGAACGGCCTCCCTGATCTGACTCTGAGTGGTGCTCTGTTATTGGACATCTGTGCTAATCACAGTTTGTCCATAACAAACACCATGTTCGAGCATAAGGGTGTCAAGAGTTCGGGGAGACCATGGAGGAAGACTATCTGTCAGCCCCAAAGAAATTTTGGCAAACCGTCCGGCACCTCAGAAGGGGCAAGCAGCTCCACTTTGACACTGTTTACAGCAGAAGTAGGGAGCTGTTGACCTTGACTGGGGATGTTGTCGGACGATGGAAGGAATACTTTGAGGATCTCCTTAACCCCTCTGACATGTCTTTCATTGAGGAAGCAGAGACTGGGGATGCAGGGTTGGTCACTAAGGTCACTAAGGTAGTTTGCAAGCTCCACAGTGGCAAAGCAGTGGGGGTGGCTGAGATTTACCCTGTTAAGGGTTGCCTCGCTCCTGTATGAACAGAATAGGAGTTTGGTTTGCATTGCCAGCAATAAGTCAGACTTGTTTCCCGTGCATGCTGGACTCCGGCAGGGATGCCCTCTGTCACCGGTTCTGTTCATAATTTTTATGGACAGAATTTCAAAGCGCACCCTTGGGCTGAGGGGGTCCAGTTCAGGGACCACTATTCTCACACGATGTTGTTCTATTGGCTTCATCGAACATGGACCTTCAGCATGCACTGGGGTGGTTTGCTGCCGAGTGTGACATGGCTCGGATGGCCATGGTGCTCCACCGGAAAAAGGTGGTTTGCCATCTCCAGGTTGGAGGAAAGTCCTTACTCCAGGTGGAGGAGTTCAAGTATCTTGGGGTTTTGTTCACAAATGAGGGAAGGATGAAGCGTGAGATTGACAGGTGGATTGGTGCAGCGGCAGCATTAATGTGATCAAAATACTGGTCGGTTGTGGTAAAGAAGGAGCTGAACCGAAAGGCAAAGCTCTGGATTTACGGGTAAATCTACGTTCCTACTCTCACCTACTGACAAGATCTTGGATACAAGCTGCCAAAATGAGTTTCCTTCGCAGGGTGGCAGGGCGCACCCTTTTAGATAGGGGTACGAGCTCTGTCACCCGGGTGGAGCTTGGAGTAGAGCTGCTCCTCCACATCAAGAGAAATCAGCTGAGGTGGCTTGGGCATCTGTTTCGGATGCCTCCTGGATGCCTATCGAGGGAGGTGTTCCAGGCATGTCCCACCAGGAGGAGGCCTCAGGGAAGACCCAGGACACGCTTGATGGACTATGTCTCTTGGTTGGCCTGGGAACGCCTCGGGATTTCCACAGCGGAGCGACTCAATCCTGATAGAAGACTTGAAAAAGAAACATCTGCACAATGTGCACATATGCAACTGAATGAAATGTTCTCTGAAAGGACTCACCATTCCCGAGTCACATTAAAGATTGTTTAGAAAGATTAAAGACAGTTCAAGAATGATCCATCAGGAATATCATTCTGAAGAGTGGGTTACTCAGTGCTCCAAAGTGGGATTAAAAGATCTGTTCAACTCTCTGTGATCAGCTGATTCACAAGTTGAAAACTTTGTGAAAACAGAGTATATTTGTAATAAAGAAACTTGCGGTGTAATTCAGAACCGCTGGAATCACCACAGCTGCATAGGGTCGGTAAATTCATGTGTGTGGTGTGACTTTGTAACGGCGTTTGTGTGTGACTCATCATTTCAGAAAGACTCTAATAAACTTGAGCACAGACACATCTATAAACCTTACTGTGGTGTTTCTGACCCATAAACTGGATCTCTGCTTCCTCCGAGTCACATAATACATCTTATAAAAGGGGTAAAATAGGAGCCTTTTAAGGTGTTAAAGATGTTCCCCATCAATAATGTGCCCATGTTTCCTCTCCTTAGGTGTGTTGACCTGCAGCGGTGCCCGTTCTGAAGGGTGGGTAACTCAGAGCTCCACCCGCACCCCTTCTGCCCCCATGGCTTGTGTCCATGAGCAGCATGCCCCGTCCCCCTCCCTCTCCGGCTTTACCACACCACTCTCCGACCCGCCCTTCTGCCGTCCTGACCCTGAGGTTCCGGCCAGCACCCCGGACACTGAGCTGACCCCGACCCAGTGCGTGCTGCGTAACGTGCTGTCTATTGACCCGGTGGGCGGCGGCAGCGGCACCCACAGCAACAGCCCCACCCTGAGCGATGAGCCCACCAACTTCTCCAACAGCGTGCTGAAGCTGCAGGAGGGTGGAGCGGAGGGCGGAGCGGTGCGCAGCCAGGCCGACAGCTTCAGACTGCAGCCTGGCGGAGGAGGCTTCCTGGAGGGCCTGTTTGGGTGCCTAAAGCCCGTGTGGACCATGATCGGAAAAGCCTACTCTACTGAACACAAACAGAGCCAGGAGGGTGAGTACCGCACATACACACAAGAGTTCAGCCGGGGTACCTTCTCTTAGAAGATCTGATTAAAAAAAGAACAATTAGTTCTGTTCAAGGTTATGAACCCTTTTCACAAGACTGTTGTGACGCATTTAATGGTCAACAGCATATTGGTATGAAATTTCGCACCAAAAACACATGGACAGGAAAACATTGCTTTCATTGCTCATGCGACCGCAAAAATTGCACAGTGTATCACACCTTAACAGAGAAATCACACGAGAGTTTTTTCTTTAATTGAGCCAATCCTGTGGAGAGTAACCCACTATTGTTGTGAGGTGTTTTGGAGTGTAATGACTCTTGTCCTGCAGAGTGCTGGGAGGTGCCGTTCGAGGAGATCTCGGAGCTGCAGTGGGTGGGCAGCGGCGCTCAGGGCGCAGTCTTCCTGGGCAAGTTTCATGGAGAGGAAGTGGCAGTGAAGAAAGTCAGAGATATCAAGGAGACCGAGATCAAACACCTGCGCAAACTCAAGCACCCCAACATCATCACCTTCAAGTGAGTCAAGACCAATCATCAAACTGTACCAAGACCGACGGGAAATTAAAAAGTTGCTTAAAGTGCCTGAAAATCAGCTAACTTTAATCAATATAAGAGTGTGCTGGTCATGTTGAAAGATATCTATTCTGGTATTATTTTCAGGCGAATCAGACTAATATCATTACAGCAGCAAAGTTCCTTGATTATTACGCCAAAATAAGAGTATAGCTGCTTATAGTCAGCCTAGAAAATAGCAACTTTTCTTTTTCAATTAGTCTTAGTACACAATGTAACTACAGAAGAGTCAAGCCTTCAATGGGTAAATGATCAAAACTCCTTGGTCATTTTTGAACAAGATGCTAATGGTCAAATTCAATTAGTTAAGCTAAAAGTGCTCCTACCAGACCTGGAGATCCACCGATTTCCAGATTGGTAAACCTAAATAACAAATAACATTTACTCATTAAAGTGACGTTTTTATCCAAAGCAAAGTGAGGATAAAAGACAGTGTGCCGGTCTAATCACCAGAGCAGCAGTCTATAAATGCCTCGGCAAGTCCAAGTTATTTAGAAAATTGCCTTTGATTAATTGGCCAACTCAACAGACATGCTCAGGTTCTCAGACTGTGTGTGTGTGTGTTTCAGGGGTGTGTGTACACAGGCTCCATGTTACTGCATCCTCATGGAGTACTGTGCACAGGGTCAGCTGTACGAGGTGCTGCGTGCAGGCCGGAAGATCACGCCGTGCCTGCTGGTGGACTGGGCCATGGGCATCGCCGGTGGCATGAACTACCTGCACCTGCACAAGATCATCCACAGAGACCTCAAGTCTCCAAAGTACAGCACTTTACCTGCGCTACAGCCTTATTTCTGTCCATCACTTACCTGTGCTAAGTCCTCATACTGTGCTACCAGTAGCTCAGTCTGTCATGTTTCATCTAATAAAACAGGGGTAGCACATTTTGTCAGCTTCAATTGTCTACCACCTCAAATAAGGACGTATTATAAGGGGGGGCTCATTTTGACGACAATATTTTCACAATAAACCTCTGTCGATGTTGTGAAGCACTTAGTGGTTTTCCTTACCTAAGAGAACGGTTTTAGTGAATGTATGCAACACCCTTAAATTATTCTCTTAGGTAAGGGGAAATTAACCCTTTAGTGTCATACTTAAGGGAAAAACTTTTGTGCTTTATGCAACCGGGCACTGAAATGCTAATGTGTGTTTCTCCTGTCAGTATGCTGATCACACACGATGACCTGGTGAAGATCTCCGACTTCGGCACGTCTAAAGAGCTCAGGGATAAAAGCACCAAGATGTCGTTTGCTGGCACCGTGGCCTGGATGGCACCGGAGGTGATACGGAACGAACCCGTGTCTGAGAAAGTGGACATCTGGTAATTACACTGATGGTTTTAATCTGAAACATTGTTCTGGGACATAATCGTGTTTTAATTCTTCAATTAAAGAAAAGGGCGGACAGACGTAAAAACAGCTGAGGATACACTAGCCTGCGCATTATTCAGACACAAGATGGCGCCAAACAGTCGAAATCAGCAGCGAGGCAGACAAGCATATAAATATGTTGACGTATTCGCTGATGGTCAAGATGATTCTCAGTGTTTGTTATTACTTTCAGTGCTTGTCAGCTCAGAATATCATCCCTTGGAATATACTGATTGACCAAGCAGAATCAAGTATTCCAGACAGCCGCGTAATAACTAGCTATAACATAATGATTTCACAGACATCACTGCACAACATCTGTATTCTTGTGAAAAGAATACAGTTGTCAACATTTGAAGTAGATTAAAACCTGGCATCAAAGTTAGCCTAGAACTATTTAACAACACCCGATCCTGTCTTGAGAACTTTTGATCTACTTCAGATGTTGACAAGTGTATCATACAGGTTCAATTGAGATTAAGATAAACTGTTTTCTTTTGGCTGTTGAAAGTATACCACATGCACATTTTTGCCATGAAATCATTGATCTCAGGTCTTCTCCACTACCTCTGGAAAAGATTGGTGGTCTGTTCACACCAAACACGGATGAAGCACCAAGCGCGAGTGATTTACAATTTAACTCAAAGTAAAGACCCGATTAGACATCATGCAGTACGGTTCACGCATCTGAGGTGTTTATTTAGCATCATCCACTTGATCAGATTACTGATAAAAGATCTTGACAGCATTATGATCTGGCCCGTGGTTGAACCTTGGATCTAGGTTCAACCATGGATCTATCTTTCGTCCATGAAACAATGGACCACCTCTATACCCTCACTAGGGTGCTGGAGAGTTCATGGAAGTATGCCCAACCTGTCCACATGTGTTTTGTAAACTTGGAGAAGGCATTAATCTGCGTCCCCTTTGTCCCTCTGTGTGTGTGCTCTAGGAGTATTGGGTTAAAGAAGTTCTGTTTAAGGCTGTCTGGTCCCTGTATAAACAGAGCAGGAGTTTGGTTCACATTTGCGGAAGATAAGTCAGACCAATTGTGTGCAAATATCATGAACTATCTGCAAAGGCCACGTCTGGTGTGAACACCTCATCAATAGTGGACAAACTAAAACTGCTTCAGACCTCATTAGCACCCAAATTTAGCATCGTCCACTTGATCAAATTAATAAAAGCAGATCTCGACAGCTAGTGTAATAGCCTGAGAGCATCCAGAGGTCAGTAATGGAATCTGTGGTGTGTGCAGGTCATTCGGTGTGGTGCTGTGGGAGATGCTGACCGGGGAGATCCCCTATAAAGATGTGGACTCGTCCGCTATCATCTGGGGTGTCGGAAACAACAGCCTGCAGCTCCCTCTTCCAGACAGCTGCCCTGATGGGTTCAAGATCCTGCTCAGACAGTGCTGGTAAAACACACACACACACACACACACACACAATGACAGAATCAGATGGAGAGACAGCGAGACAGTTGGACAAAGAATGAAATATAAAGAGAGAGAGACAGAGACAAATAGAAGACAAGATGGAATTATGTGGAAACTTTCTATAATACCACAAGCACAAGATGACACACACACACAACTGACTCGTATTGAGTATCAGCTCTGTTGATGCTAATACATCTTGTGTGTGTGTGTGTGTGTGTGTGTGTGTGTGTGTGTGTAGGAACTGTAAGCCCAGGAACAGGCCATCGTTCAGGCAGATTCTGCTTCATCTGGACATCGCTTCTGCAGACGTGCTGTCCACCCCACAGGAGACATACTTTAAATCTCAGGTCAGACTAAACACCAGCACACTTCCACACCAACACACAGTTACACACTCGTAACACAAAAAAATATCAACTTAAGGAACAACATGGCTCTAATCTGGTATTCTACATGTCCTTCAGCGTGCACAGACGCTTGTTTTCACCACACAGTAAATTGTGGCTTTTTATCTCACAATTTTCACAGAAATGGTACATATTAAGTGCACTTCACCTTTTCCACATTCTGTTGGTGGCACCTGGAGTTCCCTCACCACATGCTCTGCTTTGTTTTTATGGCAAGTGGTGGGGTCAATAAGATGCTCGTACAGAACACTCTCTCCCTGGAAGAACTTCGATCAAGGGTCTGAGACTCTCTCTCATCTCCAGGAGGATGTTACAGGCGTTAATGTTTTTTGTCAGAGCAGCTGCAGCACACTTGGGTGGAGGCCCACAGCCAGGCATGAGGGGAAGCCTTTGCCAGCCCTTCCCTGGTGGTCTAGTGGTTAGGATTTGGTGCTTTGCTGCCTTGGTCTGGGTTCAATTCCTGGTCATGAAACTTCCTTTTTGCCTCGACTGCGAATTTGGAGCTCTAGCGCCGCTGTGCTCTTTGAGCAGCAAAGTGGGTCTGTGAGAAAAAGATGTCCTTCAAGCCAGAGTCAAACCAACAACCTAAGAATTGCCAACATCCCCCAACAGTCCTTCGCTCTACCAACTGAGCTATCAAAGGCTGATGATGGCCTTAAATCCTATTGCCACTCCTTCCATTTAGGAAGCAAATGTAGGGGTTGACTCTTCCTTCACCCAAGCTAAAGTCACTGAGGTAGTCTGCAAGCTCTGCAGTAGCAAAGCAGTGGGGGTGGATGAGATACACCCTGTGTACCTCAAGTCTCTGGATGTTGAGGGGGTTGTTTTGGCTGACACACCTCTACAATATCGAATGAATGGCGGGTACCTCTGGACTGTGCATCTGGGGTGGTGGTTGTCAGACTTGTTCCCAGTGTATGTTGGACTTTGGCAGGGCTGCCCTCTTTTACCAGTTGTATTTATTATTTTTATTGATAGAATTTCTAGGGGCAGCCTAGGGTCAGAGGGGGTCTGGTTCAGGGATTTTATCTCTGCTATTTGCAGATGATGTCACCCAGGAGGAACTCGGAGTAGAGCCGCTGCTCCTCCACACTTAGAGAAGCAGCTGAGGAATTTGTGTTGGCACAGAAGCATCTGTTTTGAATTCCTTATGGACGCCTACCTAGGAAGGTAACCAGTAGGATGCCCTGGGGAAGACCCAGGACGTGCTGGAAAGACTGTCTCTAGGCTTGCCTGTGAATGCCTTGGGATCCCATGTGAATGTCCATGTGTGTGTTTCTACAGGCAGAGTGGCGAGAGGAGGTGAAGCAACACTTTGAGAAGATTAAATCTGAGGGCACATGTCTGCACCGTCTGGATGAAGAGCTGATCAACCGGCGCAGAGAAGAGCTCAGGTCAGCACCACTACTGACAAACACCAAAAGACGAACACCAGAGGATAAACAACACCAGCAAACACTGACAAACACCAGACACACCAGCAGAAAACAACACCAGCAAACAGTTGGATCCAAACACTTGGAAGATTCTCTAGATTTACTAGCTTTAAGTTTGTGTAAAATTGTTATATGTTTTATTTGATGAAAGTGTGATGAAACTCCTGACAGGCATGCGCTGGACATCAGAGAGCACTACGAGAGGAAGCTGGAGAGGGCCAACAACCTCTACATGGAGCTCAATGCAGTAATGCTTCAGCTGGAGCTCAAGGAGAAGGAGCTGCTCAGGTAACCCAGATCAGATTCTGGATTGGGTTATTGATGATTTTACATTATCCTGGGGTCCATTCACACCAAGCAGGATAACTATAAAGATAACGATAAAGATTGAGTTGTAAAAATGGTTGACGGTGTTAAAGAATAGCATAGTTCACACCACAATTACACTGCTAAAGATACAGAGGAACAATATCGAACACTGCGTTTGTGTGTACCATGCTGGAGAACTGACTAGGATTGCTAAATTGATTAGACTGATTACAGTCAGCAGATCAGTAGTGTGTTCAGATGCGCTCCCAGCACATTGAGACTGACACCTGCTGGATGTGTGGCAGTCTCAGTGTACTGGAAGTGGTGGACGGATATTTTAGGGTCTGTTTTGTGACACTCAATGGTTATAAATGGGGCCAAAGCAGATGTGTTTATCTGTTATTTGCTATATGCCTGACACAGGAGGGAACAGTGTCTGGATAAGAAGTACCCTGGTCTGTTCAAGCATCACACCTCAAACACAGTGGACAAACTCATCAAGAAGAGAAGCGTCCCACAGAAACTGCCACCTCACGGCAAGAGGTGAGAGCAGCTATACATCACATTCACAAACCTGCAGGACACGGTCATTTATATACACCTCAGGGGTTATTTCTACACTGCAAAAATACTGTTCTTATTTAAGAGTTTTTGACTTGTTTCTAGGCCAAATATCTAAAAATTAAATCAAGAAGCATTTTCTAGAAAGGCAAAGCGTATTGTTTATCATGTTTTTACAAATATGTCATAATTAGATGAGTTTTTCCTAAAACAAGCTTAATAATTTGTCAATGGGGGAAGTAGAATAATCTTATGTCCAAAGGAAAAACACAGCATTGCATGAAGCTCACCTTGCACCTGCATCCGGTCTGCATCCACACCCTGATAATATGCCAGTGAAAGGGATGCAGTGTAACTTATGTTTTCCTCTTTAACACCATCTTCAGACCGGACCTCCTGCGCTCAGAGATCATCCTCCCCAAGATGGATGCCGGAGTGCTACAGGTGACCGTCCCACCATGTTCAAACCGAGGGTCTACCTCACCCAGTCGGGCACGCAGGGTCAAAACCCGTCACCGGCGGGGCGGCAGGGGGAGCAGCGGGGATCTATCCGGACCCAAGCACCCTTCTGCCCCTGCCAGCCGAGAGCGCGAGCCTGTAGCCAACACGCCTCCGCCTGCTGCGCCCATTGCCGAGAACGTTTCCGGATCCACCATGAGGGAGGGTCAGCTGGAGCCACCACCGCTGAAGCTGTCCTCATCCAGCCCGGACCTGCTGAGCTCCACCCGTCGGGTCGAAGACGGTGTCAGTGGAGCCGCCACACCTGAAACCATGGGCCGGGACCCCCGCGGGGGCGCAGAGGCAGGCGCCGGGCTGGACGAGACTCCACCCAGAAGTGACACGGCCAGTGAGGACGCGGCGTCGCTGCCATTCTCCAGCAGCCCAGACTCCCCCTGTTGTGGGCGGAGCGGCGCCGTGGGCAGACCGCAGGCAGAGGAGCGGGAGGAGGGCCCCGGGGCTGTGCGGCTGCCCAGAGGATCCAGTGGGAGCCACCTGACGCCCTCCGCCATACTGTACCGCGCTGCCATCACACGCAAACAGGTATGCAAGAGGACAGTTCACCCACAAATTAAAAATCTGTCATCATTTACTCACCCTTTACTTCAGCGGTGCTCAACCCTGTTCCTGGAGATCCACCATCCTGCAGAGTTCACCTCCAACCCTGATCAAGCACACCTGAACCAATTAATCAGGACCTGAACAGCACTAACTAATTAAAAGCAGGTGTGTTTGATATGGGTTGGAGCCAGGGCTAAATTTGTGCCGAAACACGCTGGATCTGGATCCGGCACCTCTGAAATCTGATCCCCTTCCTCAACCACCCTTCTCCCCCATCTGCTGTTCGCGTTCACTTTCTTCCGCGACTCCCCAACCCTCTTCACTTTCTTCCGCGACAACCTCCTGCTCTTCACTTTCGTCCTTTGTCCGCGACATCCCTTCGCCATCCAATGCCCACTAATACCCCCCACTCCCCACTTCCCACTCTCGTGCGCAACACCTTTCCATTCTTGGATAACATGCCGGATCCATTACCCCGATCTCTTCCGGGACCTCGTGATTTACAAATTAAGCACTGGTTGGAGCTGAACTCTGCAGGAAGGCAGATCTCTCAGGTTTGTCATTACTTATTTCAAATAGTTTCTTTTTTATTGTTAAACATAAGAGAAGATATTCTGAAAAGAGTTGTAAACCTGTTACCAGTGACTCCAATAGTCCTAATGTGGAGGTCAGTGAATACAGATTTTCAGCTTTCTTTCAAGTATCTTCCTTTGTGATTTTGATGTTTTTTTAATTCAGTTGACAAACTAAAGGTGTGTTGAATTCCACAGCGACGTGGTGTTTCCTCAGAGGAGGAAGAGGGCGAGGTGGACAGTGAGGTGGAATTACCAAGACGACGGTAGGAAACATCTTCTGTGTGAACCATTATTGTTGCATAATTCATGTAATTGATGCTTCACTTCCAAATCCACTATTTAAAAACGTGTCCTTGTTTTGGCAAATGCTCATGCAGTTAGGTTGCACGGCAAGTGTGAACAGGCCTTTTGGCATTTCTTGATTATGTTCAAATTGAAATGTTTCTTACATGAGCAAACTACCTCCCCTACTTGGTTAGTCCTGAGCTCCAGCTGTGGGAGATCTGCACATTCTGTATGTCTGTCTTGTATACTTGCTTGGTTCAGTTCATGTAAATCTCTCCTGACAAGCTGATGATCTCTATCAGGTGTGTTAAATAAGGAAAACACACAGAGGCTGTATTCCAGTCCAATTTTTGATGCCCTTCACCCACTCAACGTCTCTCTGTCTTATTCCCCCGGATGTCATTAATTACATTACACAACTGTCCACTGCTGATGTAGCATCTGAATGGGTTTACATGGAGTGCCCTAAACCCATGAGCACTTAGGACATACAAAATTAAAATCAAGGGGTTGAGGGTATGCCCATGTAAACTTCCCTTATTCACTTTATGAAGTGGAACACACTTTAAAATGACAATTGGGATTCACTCGAGGGGAAGTGGTTAGGGAAGTTTTTGAGTGCGTGTTTAAAAGTGGAGTGAAACGCAGCCAAACACTCTCATTACTATGCCGCAATTCCTTCTAAGAGTTTACCCTCTGGAGTGACAGCTTCAAAGGGATTAGGGCAGAGGGATGATCCCTTCCGAATGGAATACAGTGAGCAACACCAAAGCACCTGAAATGTCCATCAGTTGTACAAAAACCCTAATGAAAGCCCCTTGAAGTGGAAAGATTATTAGTATTTTAAAATAGAGGTTTTAGATTAAAAAGTGATTGGTAACATTTTCTAATAGAAAGCCGTAGACTGTTCCACACTCTATAGCTGATGTGTTAAAGGCCAGAGAGATAAGTGCCAAAAGTTGTGCCAGTCCATGTAAAGGCCCGCTCACTCTGTGCGATTTCCCACACAATTTGGTTATCTGAGACAAATTTGGGAAATCCTAAAAGATTCCAGTGATCTTAGAATCAGAAGTTCCCTTTATTAAAGTTCTGGCAGATTCTGAATATTTCAGACTCTTTCCTGCCGTGAGATCCAGCTGGTGAGTGGCAAACCTAGGGCCAATAGGAGGACAGAGCCTGATGCAGAATCTGACATGCAGTCAGCACAGCTACTCCAAACCAGTGCGGTGCAATGTGAGCTTTTTTCTGGTTTTGTTATTGAGGCAGGTTGTGAGCATTATTACCAATAGAGTTTGTTTATGTTTGCCATGAGGAATCATGTCAGAATGCAGGATAGTGAAAGTGAAATCCACTTAACAATCAATTCCATTGACATTGTGTGGAGCACATATCATCATGGCCTTGCCGAGCGTAACAATGATACTTGTATGTGTTATTTGTATTATCCATTGTGTTTTATTGTTAAATAAACGCTTGTTTAACGGTTTGCATCCAATTTACAGACGGCCAACCAGTATAACCAAGTGCCAATCAGTGTCCACGTTCAGCTCAGAGAACCTGTCGGTTTCAGAAGGCGAGGAGGGCCACACCACCGACCATTCCCACAGCGGGACTCCAGACGTAGTCAGCACCAACACTGACGAGCGGCTGGACGACCGCAGCGATGACCTGATCTCGCAGGGCTCCGAGATCCCTGTGGACATCACAGACCCAACCCTGTCTGAACGAGAGGCTGCTGCCCTCGAACAGGAGAGGGCCAACTTTGACCTGGAACAAAACATCCTGGAGGTACACTGAGAAAAAGCAAATGTTGCCTTCTTGCACACTCTCAAACAGTGCAGAATATTAGTACAGGTGTGGGGATTGCTGATCCTGGGGGGCCACTAGCTCCAACCCTGCCTAAATCCTGAAGACCTTGATAAGCTTGTTCAGGTTAGGGTTGGGGCTAGACTCTGCTGGACAGCGGACCTCGGGTCAAAAATGGCCCAGGCACGGTTTTACTTTTATTTGAAGGCGGGTCTTTTTGACCCAAAGGATGCAATAGTGTACACAGAATTATAAGACAACATAAGAGATAAAGTTCTGTCTCAGAGTCTGTGTTGGTCTAGTCCAGCACTGGAGCTCCATATATAAAGTGTGCAGGAGTTTGATGGTGTGTTTGCTCTGTTCTCAGACGCGTGCGCTCTGTGAGGACTCGGACTGTGACAGCGCTGAACTGGACCAGTCTGGCAGCGGAGAGCCGAGCCGTCCCCCGAGTGCTGGAGGCTGGGGCCAGGGTCCGCAAAACTGAGGCGCGCACACACATAACCTGTGCAATCATGCACACACACAGACACACACACACACACTACACCAGCGCACAGTTTCACTTTTAGTTGCACCAAAGCGAAACTGACACGCATTTATGTGACACACGTGTGCGCACAGGATATCTGAGAATCGCAACAGACACAAAATGACTAGCCACCTAAAGAACAAACACACTGGTTGTACCCGCGGCGGGGTCGGACACTGCCTCGTGACCAGGACGTAGCCACGGATAATGTAGGCAGGATTGCAGGAACTATGTAAAAAGATCAATGCAATGAAACACTTCAGGGCATTCCCAATAATCAGCAATGATGTTTCCGTTCGGTTTACGCTGTTGTAGTGCAGACTGACCTCCTGGTGCTGCGTCAGCTCCGTTAATGCCAGGAAGGCTTGCGGTTAGCGCTCGCATTTAAAGTCAAAGACTGCGTCCGAAATCCTCTACTCCAGTATGAAGTGAAGTGAGCCTTGTCAACTGTGGCTTTCATCCACTGCTTTTAATCCATTCAAGTGCACACACAAACACGTTTTGAGCGCTGGGTCTCCTCAGCTGGGTATGGAAGACGGAGAGAGTGCCGTTCCATTCCTGCTGGGACTGACAATTGCAACCTTTCAATTACAAATCCAGCCAATAGCGTGTTGTTCTCCTCACAGCTCTGCCAGTGAGAGTGGTTAAGCTCAAGTGCATCAGATGAGCAGCCAATGAGAAGAAGGGGGCGGGGCATGTCAGACACTAGAGAGCATTTGATTGGTCAGAAGATTTAATGAGAAACTGAAGTATGAGGAGACGGCAGATAAAATTATTGCTCCATTTAGGCGGAAGAGACACACTGCAGACTGTAGATGTTTATATCAGGTTAATGTCTTCTACATGTGAATGTTTTGGAGACTCTGGATTGTAGATATGCCTAAAACTACTGATATTAACATCTAATTTCACTAGACTTTTACCGCAGTTGGGCTCTTCTCGCCATACTATGATGAATTCGGCCATACTGCTCGGCTCACATACTGTTTTACACATCCTATACAGTATGAAGTATGTGATTTCGGACGCAGCTCAAGTCTTGGCTGAATCTTCCCAGGAATGTATAGTTGTGGATGAAACTCCTGACGGCAGGAATCTTCATCCTTCAGCCTGGATCAGGTAGTTCTGCCAAAACTGTACTTCATTAAGCAGTTTAGACATGACGTACACATGATCAGGTCTGACTTCACCACTACACTACCTGACAAAGGTCTTGTGATCGATCTCAGTTATAAGAGCAGCACATAATACCTGGACTTCTAGTTGATCATAAAGTGTCAGAAGGTGGATTTCTCTGATCAATCATCTGTTGATCTGCATCTCAATCATCACCAATACTGCAGAAGACCTACTGGAACCAGCATGGAGCCAAGATTCTCACAGAAATCAGTCAAGTTTGGTGAAGGAGAAATCATGGTTTGGGTTATATTCAGTATGAGGGTGTGCGAGAGATCTGCAGAGTGGATGATCAACATCAACAGCCTGAGGTATCAAGACATTTGTGCTGCCCATTACATTACAAACCACAGGAGAGGGACAATTCTCCAGCAGGATAGCGCTCCTTCTCATACTTCAGCCTCCACATCAAAACTGAAAGCAAAGAAGGTCAAGCTGCTCCAGGATTGGCCAGCCCAGTCACCAGACATGAACATTATTGAGCACGTCTGGGGTAAGATGAAGGAGGAGGCGTTGAAGATGAACACAAAGACTCTTGATGAACTCTGGGAGTCCTGCAAGAAGGCTTTCTTTAGTAAGTCAGACCTTGCTGTCCTGATTAAATAATTAAATAAAGGCATGATCAGATTTTATTGTGCTCAAATAAGCATAATCTAGAGGCCTTTGGCTTTCATATGAGCCACTTCTGATACCAAATGATCAACTAGAAGTCAAGTTATGATCTGTTATTCCTAAAACTTGGATAGGCAAGACGTAGTAGGCAAGGTAGTGTAAACTGCAGAAAACACACTTCTTATGTCGAGTTTTGTCTTATTTCTAGTCCAAATATCAGAAAATTCTGAAATCAAGAAGCATTTCTAGACAAGTTTTAAAGAATAACATGTCAAAATCAAGTGAAATTTTCCTTAAAACAAGCTAAATAATCAATAGTGAGACAATAATAAAGTAATAAAGACAATAGTGAGTAAAATAATCTTGTTTTTCTCTTGACATGAAATGATTCTGCTAGTTTTAATGAGAAACTCTCTTCATTTTGACTCATTTCTCAGAGCAACACTATATATGTTGTGCTTGTCTAGAAAACACTGACTGATTTAAGAATTTATCCATATCTGGACTAAAAACAAGACAGAAACTCTAATAAGAAAAGCATTTTAGCAGTGTATATACAGACGCTTCCTTTTCAAGCATTTACAAGGTGCAGACGACAGATAGACAGACGTGACTTGACTATAATGCCCTGAAATAATGTAAATATCTATTTAGTAAAGCTATTCTAAGAGTACAGAAATAACATTTATTTGTAAAGGGATAATTCACACAACACTTCTGTCATCATTTACACGCCTGTTGGAGTTTCATTCCTCTAGTAAACACAAAAGAAGAAACACTGTAAGAAGCATCTGCTAATGAACACTTTCTGTGTTGTGTGTTTATTTACAGTGGTGAACTGCATTATGGGATGTTGATCTCTGCTCTGTCCACTTCTGATGCTGTAAATTCAACTCTACAGTTTAACAAAGTGACTTTTATTGACATTTTAGTGGATTGAAATAATCTAAGAGATATAATATGTAGAGAAATAAGTGTGTAAGAGAATAGAGAATGAGCTGCAGTTTATCACAAGGCTTCTGTAGTGTAATATACAACACCAACACACACAATATAGCACTGCACACTATTACACATGTGCAGAACACACACTTTACACACTTATCAAGGTTAAAAGGTGTTGGAGGAAAGATCAAGATCTCATAATGTAACTCAGAGGCAGAAATAAATGAGGAAAATGAGGCACAAAATACAGAAACTGCTCATTTCTGGACATTTTTATAGTGTATTCTTGTAAAATCTGGTTGATTATGAGTCCATTCTTTGAGGAAAAGACTAAAACTTGTTTTTGAGCTGGTTTGAACGCTCTTGAGGGACAGTAAATAGCGAGTACATTATCATTTTAGTGTGAACTATCCCTTTAACACAGCAGAAACACATTCAGAATAATACAAGGTCCCGTGTGTATGACTCTCCAGAGCTCGTGCCACTTTACCACGGCAGATCACACTGACTGGAGATCAGCGCATGTGTGTGTGTGTGTACATGTACAGTTCTAGACTTCACACACACACACACAGAAATGTAAATGATTTACGATGAGATGGAGGAATCGGCTCCAGCTCTTACCTCTCAGATTGTCTTTCGATACTCTTTTCTTTCATAGGGACATGCAATATGTACATTTCAGCCGATGGGGAGAAAGCACTTTTATTTTCTGCACTGTACATAACGTATAAATGACAGTAAATGTAATGGATATGAATCTAGCTTGCCAGATGTAGGTCCGAAAACAAACACAAAGGGTCCCGTTCCTGAAGAACTAAACGCATGAGATACATTTGTATGTACTTTAATTTTTAAAGCGATTGTTTTTATACATCTGGAGAAATGTTTGCACCTTTTTTACCTTGAATGTGTACTGATGTTGTGTTGCTTGTAGGCACTTTACAGTAGGATGTTTCTATACATGATCACGTTCTCATGTTGCACTGAAACAGATGTATTTATGATGATGACCATAGATGCAAATCCACCCGTTCAGGAGGACGGACGTGAAGACAAACGTTTAAAACTAGTACTTTACTTTACCTTCTGATGATGATGATGATGATGATGATGATGATGATGAACTAAACTGTCCTGAATGGAAACAGTGGATCACGCAGGAATTCTCGCAGCTTTATTCAGACTCGATCATCCACATTTACAGACACAGCAATAATCTGACTATATTAGGACCTGCTCTTTTAAAGATCATCCGTCTACAACAGATGAACATCCAACACAAATCTCTGGAAAACACATCAATTAACCAAGATTTGAGTCACATTATTGACGTCATGTAAACCATCGTCCTGCAAAAACACAGTTGAGGAGGCGTTTTCTGTTTGTGAACTTGTACAAATTAAAATATATGATTATATATAAATATATATATATGATTATTAAACAACTGCTAACTACAAAACCAACTGTATTTACAGTGTATGATGTCAAGTGCGGTGTATTTCTCCAGCGTGTGTGTGTGTGTGTGGGACACCAGAGGAGGTGCTGCTTTACAGCGGGGTTTCACACATCTCTCAAAAGTTTTCTTACAGATCCTGCACATGCAAAACTGCACCATGCCTGCAGTCAAGCCATCTCAAGTGAGTATATTTAAGGTTACTTTAGAGTAATGGGCTGAGAGAACATTTGTGGTGGGCGATTGGTCGAGAGGGGTGCTGGAGATGCAATCTAAGCTGCGTGCATTGCTTTTCATCACCTAACCCCACCCCTCACTGTGACGTCGCTGGCTCCATTGAGTGCACTGTGTCTGACGTTGCATCTCTGAGATATGCAGTCTCAGCTTGCAACATTAAGGCTGCATCCAGATACTATTGGGCCAGATTGACCGTCAGGCCACTGGGAAATGTCCCAGTGCTGCCTCTGGCCAGTGCGCCCCTGACTGCAAGCCAAGATATTTCTGAAAGTGAATCTAATTACAGTAAGGGATGATGATGATGTGTGTAAAACTGATTTATTTAGACAGTATAAAGTGCTGAACATGGGGAAACACTGTGAACACACTGCTTTAATCTCAGCTTTCCCATGGAAGAATCATCTGTGAACATTATGACCAGTGTTGGGGAACGATACTGCTGGCAGTACTGCAGTTCAACATCCAGTTACTCCACAATAAAGGGTCGAATTGTGTTATTTATTTACTTGTCATGGTCAGTAATGTTATACGGTACATTACAGTTACTGAGGCTTGATCTCTTTCAGAAGAGGAGCTCTGCAATGAACACACTGAAGACCTTTAAAACACATCAGTGATAATGATGTAGGATCACGTGATGTACTGAGCTCTACATGCAGTAAATACAGATTAATGACAGTGTAAAGCAGGCACTATGTTATCAGGCAAACTGATTCACTTAGCAATAATACCAGTTTCTGTTAGCGTAGCATCTTGTTGTCATATTTCATTTACATTGTGTGCTGATTTTATTCAACAAAACGAGCATAAGCCCAGTATTTAGTGTGAGTTGGTGCTGATTTACCTTATGTTCAGTGCAGTAAGAGACTGTATTATCATCAATAACGCCACTCGTTGAGCACAAACGAAAAAAACTGCTTAAACCAGCCTAGGTTTTAGCTGGTCAACCAGCCTGGTTTTAGAGGAGTTTTGGCCACTTCCAGGCTGCTTTCCAGCCTGGACTTAGCTGGTCAGGCTGGGTGATGACCAGCTAAAACCAGCTTGATCGATAAAAAACGAAATCTTTCCTATGAAATGTTCTGCCATTGTGCTTTTTGTTCACTCATTACTACACCAGTACACAACGCTAAAGTCCAGCATCTTCACACTGTCTTGACTAGTGCGGCTGAATGACTTTTGTCCTGGGAGCCTGTTCCAATATGGCGGTGGTATTGACGTATCCTCAGGGTTCGTATGCGATATCTAGTGTATAAATCGATGGCAGCGACTATAATCCCCTTTTCCGGAGCGGAGAATTTCACATATGTGCTGTTCACACAGGTGAGGACGTTCTGGAATTTTCCCAGAAAGCACCATTCACACATCCATTCCAAAATACCGGTAAATTCTAACATCATTAACCAGAAATGAGCTCCACACGGCCGCACTCGTATTAAACAAGAGGTGATGGTGTGTGTGTAAGGGTAATCTTTTTCTTGATGGGTCACTTTTATTCAAGACTTTAGCACTCATGCGTCTGTTTTTGGAGCTCCCGGTGTTGTGGGCTGCTCAAATCTGACACACAGGAGCGCGCTTTTACGTGCACGCGCGTCACACAGCGAAACGCAGCGCTGGCAGGTAAATTCACAGCGGTTTATCATGAGCGTTTTATCGATCATTTTTTCCGCAGTAACACTAAAAGGAAACAGAAAAGATACCTGACTAACCAGCAGCTGCTAGATGTGTCCGGAGAAGCATTTAAAGCCGTTTCCTTTCATAAACAGTGTAGATGTGAATGCGTCTGATTGGTCGGAGTAGACGTCCATGTCAGCACGTTCTAAACGTGAACGCGCTTTTCCCGCAATTGTTCCTCAGCATTCACAGAGAGCAGCATTCCGGCAAATACCGGTAAGCTTACAAGCTCTGTCGGAACGAATTTACTGACATTTTTACAAAAGGCCTGTAATTTTGTCTTAATGTGTCTGTATGTGTGCAATGATCAGCTGAGGTACAGCTCATGTGCTTTATACAGTGTTAAATGCTAATCATGTGAGTCTGAATGCCAGTTTACATCACATTTATAGCCATATAATGAAGCAGCAGCAGCAGATAGTTCAGCTCAGATCTGGACAATACAATAAACAGTCTAAAAATTAAACTGACTCAGTGTAAACCAACACACATCAGTGATTCAGAATCTACATTTAATCATGTTAAAGAGGTTTAATATGCAGTATTTATTAGATTATAACCCTGACCGTTGTGCTGAAGTGCAGTGAGCGCACTATTCTGAGCTTCTGAATGCCTGGATTTACATTTCCCTCATGTTTCATCTGGTGCAAACAGTCAAATTGCTGAGGGGTCTGGATGCAGACTTGGTGCAGTGCAATCTGAGCTGCATCCAATGCTTTTTAATGCGCTCACCTAACCGTCACACTGACGTCACTCTATTGAGTGCATTGTGTTTGACATTGCATCGCTGAGTGATGCAATCTCAGCTTGCATCATAAAGGCTGCATCCAGATACTATTGAAACTGCTTTTCACTGCGTATCTCATCACATGGCGTGTTGTTAGGACACAGGGTTCCAATGTAACCTGCTCACCTAATGTTTACACTCCTCTAATATTTACATCATTTAGAGATTAATAACCTCATGTGGATCTCTGAATCTGCTACTGTCCAGAATAGGTCCTGTTCACAGCAGAATATCTGACTTTAGCATTAAAAATAGTGTTGACCAAGCATGAATCTTAAATATCTGCAAACACACCATGGTGTTATGCTTTAGAAGAGTCCAAATCTGACACACAGCACCTTTAATGAACTAATAATTATCTGTTTAATAATAGCTGAGGTCTTAGGTGTTGTGTAGGATTACATATGCAGAATAAGATCACTCAACTATTAATAAACCGTGAATATCTCAATAATAGGCCGGCCATAAAGAGAGTAGTAAATGGTGTGAATTGTGACCAAAAGTAAAGCATTCCCACAGTTATAATCATTTCACTCATTCTATTCGATGCATTAGAAATGAAGCCTTCTGCACATAGAGTAAACAGTGAACAGACCACAGCGTAGTTTGAGCATTTCATGTTTAATTTTGCATGTTTAATTCTTCATTCCAGCTGCACTCCAAATCTACAATATTCTGAAAACGTGCACAAAAAGGGGTTTAGGTTGCTTTGTTTTTTAAATCCTTCCTCCTGCAAGAAAAATAAAATAGAAATAAAATAGAAAACATAACTATAACTCAAGCAGAGTCGAGAGGAAACTAGTGTTAATTCTAGAAAGTTCCTTCTAGTCATGTCATTGATCAGTAACTCAGTCGCATCATCATCATCATCATCATCATATAAACGTGGTCGATTGGGAATCCTCCAGTCTGGGCTCTACAGATTAAAAAAAATACTCTCTCTAAAAGAAACATTTTCAACTCATCATCATCATTATTATTATTATTATAGCAGTAACATCAGAAACTGCAGCATCTCCCGACCCTCCCTCCAACTTCAGGATAGAGAAAATGAAAAGAAATCTTGAGGAATGACAAATCTTCAGAAAACAGAGCTTCATCAGACCACAGCTCAGGTCTAGGACAGCTCAAACCTCCTAGAGTTAAATTAAAAGAATAAATAAATATCTGATCGAGGGAGAAGCGCTCGCTCTAGCTTCTGCAGTTGCTCTCTTTTTTAGATTTTCTGGTTTTTATAAGAAAAATCTGATAACAAAAACGCTGTAGTTATGCCTTTTTCAGATTTTTCCACCTTCCGCACGCTGATGTGAACTGAGCAGAGAATACGCAAAGAAAAAGACATTAAAAACTGTACGCAAAAGGGAGATTAAAAACATCTGCATCAAATAAATAAATAAAAGAGTCGTGTATATCCATGAAGCCTAGCTGGGGTGAAAGGAACAGACAGGTGGAAAATACTTGGTTTCCTGTTGCACTTTAGAGAGCGTAAATGTGATGGAGGAGGAGAAGAGACGGACACGGCTTCAGTTAGCCGCCATTCCTGTCGCCTCAGATGACAGTCTGCAACACACACACACATATATATGCGTCAGGACAGATCTCACACACACACACTTCTCCACTGTCAGATCACACAACATCCTGAAGCACATCTATATAAAGTATGGCTGTGTGATCTTGGGAAAACTGACACTGTGATAGTTTATATAATTATTGTGACCTGAACATCATTTCTCAGAGTACTAGAGCTTCTATAGTGCTTCCCCACGTACACTTAACTTGGGCGGGCCGCCCAGGTATATTTGAGGACCTTCATTTTTAATCATCTTTTTTGAATCGGCCCAATAGCCAAACATCCACGATTGATTAACTAGTGGAAAATCTCCTCTCGCTCTACATGTTTCCTACTAATGTTCAAGGTCAACACTCCCACAGACAATCTCCCGTGCTCTGCAGAGACCCAGAGTCTCGCCTTTTTGGGACTTAAAAATGTGTTTGTCAGGGGTTTCTAAGGGCTCGGGTCAGTTGGCCGGCCCTGGCCTGGTTGGAAGAGCTCGGTTCACTTGTAGTGTGAGTGCAGAGTGTGGCTGAGCCTGAAACTGAAGACGAGACGTCACGTTTAGGGGACTGTTTGATATGGATTTATTAATCATTCTTACTGTTTAATGAACACAAACTGTGGTAGATTATTAAAGACTCAAACCCCTCACTGCACTTTCAGCAGGCCTCCTGATTCCTGCAGCATGAGGACTTGATGATTGTTTATGAGCGTCAGCAGCGGCTCATCTGCTCAGCTAAATAATTGACTGGTGTCACTGCTTATCAAACCACTAAACGAGATAACTCAAGAAATGTCCACTGTGCTGAGCGAGAGCGCTTCTGAAACTGAACAGCACATCATCGGTGACGGAAGCGTGCTCCGCATGTGAGTGCGGGCTGTTAGGGGAGACGGGACAAGCGTGCTTCAGCATGGTTCAAGGAAACTACACGGTGTACTGTCGTCATTTTTAATTAAGTCTGATTTACTTTTGCTTGGCTTCACAGCTGATGATGCGTGTACAGCCGGAAGACAGACAGAAACATTATATAATTAATTAATCTAAACCACTCAGATGAACTTTATTTAATCAGAGAGAATGACATGACATCTAAACTGGCTGAAAATACAAGTACAGCGCTAGAAATGATTAATCAACTCATTCGGCATATTTAAATAATCAACATTTTTATTCTTGTAATTATTAAACCTTTTAGATTCTTTATTTCTCATTTGCTGTATAGATTTTAATTTGGTGTTGATATCACATGCTTTATACATATCTAACCTGCTTTAGCAATAGTCTGTCTGTCGTCTTGTGCACATGGGATAATAGTTTGCACACTGAAGCCTGAAGTTGCTGTAGGAGCTCCTCCTTCAGCTCAGAGGGCTTTGGTGGAATCTGGCTCTGTTGTAGTCAGTTTATTCATCATAATGTGCTTCGTGTTATAAGCAGCAGTATTTATTATATGCATATTTCTATGTGTTCTTAGATTTCTGCACCTGCAGGGTTTTAGAGACATATTCATCACTATATAGGGGTATAGGAAGTGTTTGGATAGAGATCGAGATGTTTGACCACACTTGGTTGTTATTCATTCATTTATTTGTTTTTGTTTATTTAGAGAATAAGATTAAAGCCCCAAAATCAAAAACTTCACTAAGTATTTTCCAGGCCTTGAGTTCGTATGTCTGAAATTAAAGTGCTTTCAGGAGGCGTGGGAACCTCCACTGAAACACACACTTTCATACTATCATACGTATGTGCTGGCTGGCGTGTGTTTACCGTGCGTTGATCAGGTATTCGGCCAGGCTGATGCTGGCAGGTGAGCCGGTGATGGTGACCTGCCGGTCGCTCGATCCCTCCACTGGGTTTGCGATCTTGATCTGAGCGCCCGACATCTGACGGATCTCGTTAATCTTGGCACCTTGACGGCCGATGATGCAGCCAATCAACTGCAGGAGTACAAACACACACACACTCATTTCTCAAACACTAGACACACACCTTCGGTCATTTCTCTCTCGTACATTCATGCACTTCAACACTCACCAACACTCTCACAGCCATATTAAAAATTACTTTTGATATTTTAGGCTTATGTGATGACTTAAACTCTGTTTATTCGTGAAACATGCAGGGTGTTAATGAAAAATAAATAATCAAATAGAAAATAGTTTCTCGTAAAGCCCTTCGCTCAACCCAGTTGTATTTCTACAGAGATATATAAAGAAATAAACATGAAATAGAAAGAAAAAAAGAATAAAAAGACACTTAAAACCACAGGATCATTAATATAAGTTAACAAAGGTAAGAAAAACATTGAAAATGATCACTAAATTCTGAGCATGTTGGAATATGAACATAACGTGGGCCATTATTGAAGCGCTGGCTGGTCAAATCAATGAGATGATCATGTTTTCAGATTTTGTCATTGATCTTTCAACATTGCTGATTATAAACGTTATATGATGTTGTGCTGCTTCATATTGGTGTGAAACTATGATTCCCATAAGCACAGAATCAAGATTAACACACATCTACACTCACACATTCCCTGAAGTACACATTAATAAATCAAACTGTTTTCTTCAGCATGAGATCAGAATCTAAAGCACTGAGGATGAACTAAATAAGTAGAACATTATTATTATTATTCCTCCTCCAGATACTCACATCATTAGGAATGGTCAGTTCATGAGAGCCTGTCTGTGCAGAGGCGTCCATCCCAGCTGTACAGAGAACAGCACAGTCAGTCAAAACACACACACACACACACACACACACACACACACACACACACTACAGTACTTTATCCCATAACATTAAGGATTGCCTTAATAATTCAAATACTGAAGCATTAAAAAAAAATCCAATTTGGGTTCAGGCATATTGACAGCCCTACATCACACCCTCGTCTCACACACACACACACACACACCTGTGAACCCTTGGCTACTGGGGGCCAGAGGAAACGGGCTCTGCTGCATCGCCAACTGGTGGAGCTTCGTGAGCTGTGGAGACAACACAACCATCACACACTCTCACACACACACACACACACTGCAGAAAAAACTGCTCAAAGTCTGCTTCTTACATCAGGCTGAGGAATGGCATGTTGTCCCTGCACCGCGTATGCCTGCAAAACACACTTCAGGATTACACACATATCAAATACACAGACACACCACACATACGATTGTGCTCAAATATGCGCACAGACAGGCAAACGTATGCATATGCCTGCACACACACACACACGCTCACACATACACAGGCTAACAGACAGACCTGTCCTCCTGCAAAAATGACAGGCGATCCTGAGGGTTTGGGTCGGTAAGGGATGGTCACACCTTTAGGAGGAGACTGAAAGCAGAAACACCACAGTAAACACACACACACACACACACTCACAGTCTTAATGCACATCTAGAGCAGAGTATTAAAGTTAAAAAGCTCATCTGAACACAGATTCTCAGCAAAATGCACAACTCCGGCCTTAAAATGAATTAAGAGTTCAAATATGCACTTACACAGAGAAACTTAACTGATTATTAACCCCTGTGTGCTGTTCAGATTGACTCCCCTTTGGTTATGTTGGTGCTGTTTTTGCCCCATTGACTTCCATTATAATCACATTTAATAAAAGCCATGACAGCATATGATCATGCATTACTGATAGAGTGTATCGTTGAGTTTAAACATTGCCAAAGCATTTTCCTAAAATATGTGTCAAAATAAGATCAGTCAGCAGAAATCCTCCCATTTGCTGAAACACAGGAAGCTGTGGGCAAGTTAAGATCAGCCCAGAGTGGATGAACACCACCCAACAGCACACAAGGGTTAGGGTGTACGTGTGTGTGTTGTACCTCCAGCATGACCACACAGATCTGTTTGACACACTCGATGATGGACAGCGGGGTCCCGGCGATAGTGATGGCTCTCTCAGTGGAGTTGGGCAGCATGTCTCCTGCCACCTGTACCTGAGCTCCTGTCGACTGCACAGCACACGGGGGAAAGTCAACAAAAAAACATATTTTCAGGCCACTTTTCTATAAAACAACACCGATTAAACATCCGAGATCAACAGAACCTAAAGAAGAGAGGTTTACACTAATTTAATAGTGTCAGTATGTGTGTTTTATAAGCTAATGTTTTAACTTAGCATGTTTTTAAAAATAATATCTGCAAAAACATACGCAACACCTTTAACATGGTGCACACACTTCATTTGGACATGTTTGTGTAATTCTATTTATTAAACGTGTTGAATAATCTTCAATAGTTAAATATAGTATTATAGATGTTGTGTTCGGGCGTTCCAGAAAAAAACTTTTAAACAGGAGTGGACAGAGCAGTTACTGGGTGAGCAGGTATGGGAAAACCCCCAGATTATACTGAACGCTCAGCAGAGAGAGAGGAGCGGGCTGAACACACACCTCCTCTGTTCTTATTTTAACACTTCATCAAGCTTAAATTAACACATTTAATACAAGGACAGGCGGGAACGCAGCAATTGATGGAAATCTGTCATAGTGACACAGAACTTTAATCCACAAGAACACGATTAGCACTAGAACCAGCAGAGGGCCACCTGTGCGGGTACATTTAACCCATGTGCTAATTCTCTTTGAGAAATGGCTAAAACACTTTATTTGAGTGTATTATGCCACTGTGTTCATGAAGCCTTTTGTAGACAAGAAAAATAGTCTTGTTTTCAGGAATAATGAGCCAAAATGAAGTTTTTCCTTTAAACAAGCTAAATAATCTGCCAATGGGGAAGCAGAATGATGGGTTTTCTCTTTGGCATTATTAACTTAATCAACATTAATTAGCTTGTCTTAAGGAAAAACTTCATTTTGACATTTATAAAGGCTGTTTTTGCTGGTCTAGAAAATGCTTCTTGATTTAGGATTTTGTAGATGTTTGGACTAGAAACAAGAGCAATACTATAAGAAAGAAAGGCAGTGTTTGTGGTGTGTGTATTGTGGCTCTGCGTCCCGCACCTCCCTGATCTCCTTGATCTTGCATCCTCCTTTGCCGATGAGCGAGCCGCACTGGCTGGCCGGAACCACGATCCGCAGCGTCACTGGCGGCTTGGAGGTGGCCGTGCTGTTGGACATGGAGCTGCTGATGTCCTGATTAACACACACACACACACACACACACACGTTTAGACCTGGGGTCCGTTCTTCGTACATGGATTACTCAATTAGCTGGATTTTTTTACTAACGCTTTGACCCGATCCAGGATAGTTTGGTTCTTCAAAACTCATCTGAGAGATGCTAACATGGCAGCAGGTCTGGAGCTCAAATGGGGAGCAGCAGCTTACTTCATATGAACAGCATTAGATCAGCTGATTTCAAGCAGAGCTGATACTGAAAGAGTGTACCGAGTGCTGATGCTTTCTTACAATAGTAACCTCCTATAGGTTATAAACACACTGCATTCATTTAAGAACAATAGTAAAAATATATACTTAAAAACATTAATCAAAAAATAATAATAATTAATAATAATAATTAATATAATAATAATAATAATAATAATAATAAATAATAATGTTGTGCAGCCTCCACAAGGGGCTGAAAGAGAACATTTATTAGTGACTGTAGGCCTGTACGCTAATTTTAAGATACCAATATAGGCTTTTTCTAGACATAAACACATGTTTTTAAAGCCGACCCAGCTTCAGTATGTATGATAATAGTTTCTGTATGATAATAGGCCAATATTCTCCGTGGTGTTTTAAAGGAATAATAAGGTCTGGGAGTCCTGCAGATGTTAGACAGCTAATATGTCAGTGATTTGATGCTTTGCTAAAGTTGAAGATAGTTTTCCCAAATCAAAATGCTTATTTGATGCTAAATTAACAGCAGTTCTGCTTGCACCACATGATTAGGAAACTCGAACACTGTCATAAAGAAAATCTGATCTTAAAACTAAAACTAATGTTGCTGACGTGGATAAATGAACATTAATCAGATGATGTCATACCAATCACTGCACTGCTAATCAAGATGAGGAGGATGGAGAGATCTGTCCTTCACAACACAGAGCTCAGATCAGCTCATCCAGATATTTTATCAAGGTTATATTTATAATTTGACGATCTCAGTTAATTCTACAAATTAGACTAGAAAGTGTAGAAAAAGCAGATAATTCAGCAGAAGCGTGTCTCTCATCAGTCAGTAACGCTGTCTCTTCTGTTTTCATTTCTTTGGCAGGAGAATCACTCAGCCTGAGAGTTAGCAGTGAGTGGGAGATGGTAATGTTTTGTCCAGCAGAGGGCGTTCCCATGATGCTGTGACATCACACCTAAATAATCATTTGAATGGCTGAATGTGTGTATGCATGTCTAATGTGTGTATAAAGATCTAGAGAGCACCTCCTCCAGCTTCTCGATGATCATGGAGAAGGCCTTGAAGATGGCGGTGGTGGGGCCTGCCAGCGTGATGATGCGTTCAGGGCAGTTCCCTTCTGAGATGTTGATCCGTGCACCACTCTGCACACACACACACACACACACGCACGCACGCACGCTCGGAATCACTCAAACACAACCACCAACACATCTGAGGAACAGCATCTCACCTCCTCCCGCATCTTCTTCACAGATTCACCTTTCTGAAACACACACACAGATTATTTTTAGCATCACAGACTATGGAGACAGACTCCTAAAACATGCTTAATAAATGCTTTCTTGAGTCTGATTGCTGCAACTTACTGTACAATATTAAACCACAAAAAGGAAATCGTTTAAGAACATTTAAGAAAAAAGGAACATTTAAGATGCTAAAGTGCACCATCCTCACGGTTTCATATCAAAAAATAAATACACAAGCCACAAACCAGCTTTATCTGATATATATTCAGTTGACTATGGTTTAGATTGTTCTTATGACGTCTTTGAATGCTTAAATGCAACTTCTTGTATTTATTATTGTTTATTTTCCCTCTTAATTTCTGGATTCCATATTTGATTGTTTTGTTAAGCCATTGTGGAGAACCCCATGTACCACATGCATCTGTATGTGAATTTGGAAACCACAAATAATAATAATAAAAAATAAAGATACAAAAGGAGTGTGATGGTACTCCCATAAATGTTTATAGGTCTATATCTAAAAACAGCAACAGAAGATATGATTAAAGCTGCCCGAGTGCTTTCTGGTTAGCTCAGTTTTCAGAATGGTCAATAAATAAATAAATAAATACAAACTGTATTGAAAGTAGTCCAGCAGAACAAATAAAAGCGCTTTATAAATGGGTTACTTCATGCATTGACTAATGACATTATAGATAATTGATTTATTTTATTTCCCATCAAATGCAGTATGGTTATTTTAGCTTCACTACAGTATATCTGTGGTAAATGCTGGCATTATGTCAATTAACACTCTTTACCGGGTCTGCAACGCTTCTATTGTTTGGTTTTCCAGAACTGCTGTGATGGGGTTGAGGTGGGGGCTAATTAGCATATTCATAGATCTGTGCATATTTAATGAGATGGTGGAATTCAAGGCATTAAGGCATGAATACATTTTCCACTGCGGAAAACAAAATCCATGTAACTTTGATGATCAAAGCGGAGCCTTAAAGGATAAAATTAGCGACTGCAGTGTAAAATATTGAATCTAAATATCACGTTTGTTTACTGTTAACATAAATGATACACCATAAAACGTTTACCAAATTCAGTTCTGCATCAGAAGAAGACTCCTGTATGTTTGGACTTGTTTTTTTCCTCAAGCACAGGCAAATGAAGACGACACAAACATTCTCAGCTAAAAATACAATTGCATGACTGTATATACTTAACCATTTTAAAATAGCAGAACACAGTTTATCATACAAGGGGCAATACTCGTATTTAAAGACATGAAGGACTCGACATAATCAAAATATCACTTTGATAAGACTTCAGCTAAATAAGGCTCATCAGCGGTGTGTTGTTTAGAGTGAGAGCAGGTTTACTATGGTTCAATGGCTGATTTATTGCTGAAGCACCTTTAGTTTTTCTGACTGATTTGCCACAAGCGAGCTACCAATGAGCTTTTGCTGAATACATCACACTTATAATGTCGCACAAAATGTGTGCCTTCTGCTTTATTACTCATATTTTATTCATTAGAGAAGATGGAGATGAATCTGTGGTCTTTAGTGATTCACAATGTCAATGGTTACGCTTTAATAAATAAAAAATAAACACCTAAAAACAACACTGTACAATCAATCCTGATGATATAATGAGCTCTGATGAAGTGAAATGATCGTTTGGTGCAAGAAATTTAACATTATTAACAATATTTCAGAACTGATTCTGATTTAATGTTGTCTGGTTTAGTAATCAGTGTAGAGAAATGCAATGCAGAATTCTCCATCAGAGCTCCTTAGTTCCTGCCTTCAGCATTCAAACACAAATCATGACGACAGACACTGTGGTGTGATGGTTTTTAAGGTGGTTAGAAGTGTGTTGGGATGTTTGGACTAAACAAGAGCAAAGTTTGCACAGGAGTTGGACCTGATCAACATTACATTCCTCAAAAAAAAAAAATACAAATAAATGCTCGTAATGTCAAGACATGCAGGAGACGCAGTACAATCCATAAACTCTGCCCATTAAAAACAGGTTGCCTTTATACTGTAAAATCGCAAAGAAATTTAATTACTGATTGAGAAAAGTATTGTTGTTGTGATACAAATATGATTAATCGTGCCGCTTTACAATACACTCACACCACGCTGTCAGGGACAACCAGAGCGCTCAGTTGGTCCACATGCAGTAGTGTTTTTGAAGAGGAAGAATTAACATCATTACAGACTAATGACTGGCATGTGGAAATTACCTCAGTTACAGATCGTGAATTTCAGCTTATTTTCAATTAAGTGTGCAGTCCTAGCTGACTGCGAGTAAATCAACACTTCACTTTTGGGTGAACTATCCCTTTAAGGTGGAGAACCAGACCCATCAGTGCTTCCTCCATATGCATATATATCACTGTAATTATAATATTAATAATAATAATGATGATGATGATGATGTGTCTGATCACACACACACTGCAGCTTCTCCAACGCACCTTCCCAATAATGCTGCCCACTTCTTTGCCGTGCATGAGCAGCCGGATGGTCAGCGTGACGTTCAGCCCTCCTTCAATCACTCCAGAGTCCATGATGATCAGCCTGCAGAGATCTGGATCTTTGGTCACGGATGATTAACCTGTGCAGATCACAAACACTGAACATCACACAGAGAATACTGTACACGACGTAACAATAAAGGCACACCCATCACACACAAGATCACACATACTCTATTCAACCCAATTAATAATAATATTAGTAATAATAATAATAATAATAATAATAATAATAATGTGACCATCACAGAGATCTAGATGCTAACGACAAACATACTGTACTCAAAATTAAAATATGAACACACGACCATCACACAAAAGTCCAACGACAAGAGTACTATAATATATATTAAAGCTGATTATTATCCACAATTATAGTAACATATTCATATTGAAGTATAGAAGAAAATTAATAATAATAAAACACACACGACCTAACACAGCCCACCTAAACAGTAAACAACGACACGAGCATTTACAAACACTCCCATTGAAAACCAACAATACTACAGCTAACGTTAATAATAAAAACCAAAATACAGGTCAAATCACATCCTTTATAAATCAAGCAGTACAACCACAGCCCTGATTCTGCAGCTCAAACATTAACGTTACCCTGGTAAAGCCACAGCGCGAGTAAACGCTGAATAAACGCGTCTGAAGCACACGACTGAACACAAACACTGACGGCGGACATTATTGGCGCCTCAGACTAATGTTTAGCACTAGCAGAAGACATAATCGCGCATTATTATTAACATGCGTCGAATAAATGAAGAATAGCGTATAAAAGCGAGGTTATCGGCCGCTAGGAGTGACCGCAGGCGGTATAAACAGCGCGCTTGAGCCGCGGTAGCTCGTGTTTACCAGCTGCGTAACACCGCGTCATGACGGCCAACCGCGCTCCAAAGCTACCAAACCCGCTGCAGCTCGACCCGCCGCCACTGTGCAGCCGGTTACACGGTAAACACCGGCGAGCCGAGCACAGAAGCGTCGACAGAGAGCGCCAGAAAAACCGCGCAGGCCGATTAGCATCAGCGCTAACGCTAGCGCAGCCCGCGGCCTTCAGGGCCTCGCGCTCGGGCAGAACAGAACCGCGCTGGAGGCTCACCTGACGCGCGCTCCGGGAGGGGGAGAGTCCGAGGGTCCGGAGGGAGAGAGGGGGAGGTTCGGGAGGGAGTTTTGAGAGGATTCGGGGAAGAGGGAAGACACGGCGGCGTGATCGAGCTCCACTCTTACAAAGACAACAAGATGTGTCCCGATCACCTCTCACCCACGACCTTTCTGACGTCAGCGCGCTGGCCACGCCCCCGCCCGCCCGCCGCGTACTGCGCACTGCACACTGCGTACTGCTCCCCGCAGGGTAAAACCGGGAAGGGATACAGCAGCGGATACTCACGTCGGTATAGCATCATTTTTGTGATGCTGGACAGCAACACTTACTGTTTTTACATTACTGTGATGGTTGGGTGTAGGGTTTGGGTAGGGGTAGACGTTCATAAAATCCAATTGGAAAATGTAATAAATAACACAAACAGTACACGGTATAATTAGTGTTTTAATATTTATGTGATGGTTGGGGTTGGGCTAAGCGTTAATAAAATACAATTCATGGATAATTTAACAGATAGTTTTCGTTGACTTCCGGCCGAAGCTGTATCCCCTCTAGCAACAAATACTGCGCACTGCCTACTGCAACGGAAGCCCAGCAGCGGGCAGAAGGAAAATAAACGCGTCTGTAGTGGAAACATAGACGTGTCACAGAATATTTTCATATGTTCCGGACTTTGTGTTTATTCACGTTTCTGTTTTACTTACCTTATTTATATGACAGTTAATAAAAATGCATAAAAAAGGAATTCGTATGAATTTAAAGAGAAAACACTGCCTAAAAAGACACTCACATGAATCTGCATTGACGTACACAGATGTCCTAAACAATAAATTATGATTTATTAGAGATGGGAAATGATGTCTGCTATTGATAACAGCGAGAATCGAGTAATTCTAGACAGATCAGTGTGTGCAATAGAAAATCAAGACTTTTATGAGAGGAAAATCACCATGACGTTTACTTTATCGCATTTTGGTTTTGAAGGTGATCAAGAGTTCAGATTTGCAACGCTGAAACTGAATAAACATTGTGTGTGTGCAACTCCAGCAAGATTGCAGGTTTTCTCTTTAAAGGACTCAAAGAGACATGAAAGCCCAAACACATTGTCATATTAAACAGGTTATTAAACAGTAAAACATTAGACCATTGATCATATATTTACTGGTGCGAGAATGCAAACATCATCGATCAGCAAAATTCAGTTTTCATATCAGAAAATATCTGTTGAAACAGCCTATCAAAGGTTACTGTAGATCAAAACCCTAATAAGCTTGATTAATGAGATGAAATTATATAAGTATGCATGCTACATTGTGAACCATATACTGTGTGTGTGTGTGTGTGTGTGTGTGTGTATATATATATATATGTGTGTGTGTCTGTATAAAACCATAAAATGCTTCAGTCAGTTCTAATGCATGTTTTTTCAGTTTAGTTGCTTCTTTGTCCAGCAGGTGTCTCCAGCATTTGCTGTTTCGAATGCTTCAATAAACTGAATTATTTTGTGAAGCAGTTGGTTCAATTGTTTGTCCCATTACTAGCGTGTCTGCAAGTGGTGCTTAAAGTATCTATGAATGTAAATTATTTGTCATTTATTCCTCTATCATGACGCACATCCACTTAAAACGGTCCTGAATTAGGAAAAAAATGAGGGCGGTGCAGGAATTAGTTCTTTGGAAACCGATGGATTTGTTGAAAGTTGGTGTTGCTGACAAAATAAGGGGAGATTGACAAATGCATGAATTCAAAGAAGACCAAACACCCGCTCTGATAGCCCCACCATAATGGACTGATAGCTCCGCCCTAAATGACTGATAGCTCTGCCGTTAAGGATTGATATCCTCACCCTAAAGGACTGATAGCCCTGCACTAAAGGACTGATAGCTCCGCCCTAAAGAACTGATAGCCCCGCCCTAAATGACTGATAACCCCACCCTAAAGGACTGATAGCCCCACGCTAAAGGACTGATAGCTCCACCCTAAAGAACTGATAGCTCCACCCTAAAGAACTGATAGCCCCGCCCTAATGAACTGATAGCCCCACCCTAATGAAATGATAGCCCCGCCCTAAATGACAGATAGCCACACCTTAAAGGACCGATAACCCCGCCCTTAAAGGAGTTCCATGTGACCATGAAGATAGTCGTTTTGACGGGCAGGAAAGATTATGGTATTTGTTTAAAGTTTATGAGAGCAAATTATGTCGAATATTGTTCTTGTTTATAACAAAAAATATTATGTACATATAAAAATGAGTCATTTTGATTTCATAGTGACTTAAATCATGTGGGTCAGTGCAAACAGGTGTAATAAAGCAAAGGAAACGTGAAACAGCTGTGATGCAGAGATTTGGTGAAATGCATTGTGGGATATGTAGTCCTGTAGAGCTGCAGGATGAACGGAGCACGTCTGTTGGCTGATCTTCATAACAGGTTCAATAACAGACTGCAGGCCACGGCTCAGGAGTAATTCAGCTGTACAGTTCAAGAGACAAATACCTGGACACAAACAGGTTTACCAATGTCCCTCTCAACTACTGCTATGTATTTCTTTTCAATACACTTCAACCATGTCACAATCACAGGATGCATCACAAATGAAGCAACATTGAGAAACATGAGGCAATACAAACACATAACAACAACAACATTTCTTCACTGTAATCTGTGCTGAGGTCTTTCATTTCACTCTCAGCGAGATAAAAGCCCTGTATAATAACATAAAACACTCATCTTTTAAAGAGAAGTATGTTATTTAGGAGGTTTATTTGAGTGTGTTACTAATTATTGTTTAACTTATAGTTAACTTTTTAAACCATGACAGAGCTGACACTAACAGAGTTGAGATTGTCCACCATTTTGTGTTGTAGCTCAAACCAGACAGTACATGGGCTAAAATAAAAACAAGGAATCCAGCTTTCTTCAATTACATTTATTTCTTCCAGCAAACTAGCACACTGTACATATATCACATAAAACAACCTTCAGTAAAGATATTTAGGGTAAATCTGCTGCGCTATTGCACAAACTCTCTTCATGGGCTTCAGAAATATTTTCCCTCTAATAGTTATGATTGGGGAAGAAACAGGATTCAGCGCTGTAACTCGATCAGTTCACACACACTCGATCATTGTCTTGCTAAGCATGAAAGTGTAAAGACATCCTGAAGGAGAACTCAAAATCTGATTGCAGATCACATGACCACGCTCGCTCCTCTTTCTGCCCTCCTGATTGGCTGATCAGGATTTAAGCGGGAGAATTCGGAAGCGGTGAACATTCAGACCTTTGGCAGAAAAATAAATGCGGTGCTTCACCAGTGTACATGTAAAACGATGTGCTCTCTCCACATACAGTATTATTATTCTCTCATTCTAATCATCTGTTGATGGAAAAATGAACACAAAGCAAATCATAGTTACTGAAAATCTTTCACGATTGGAGGTAGTCAGTACTGGAATATAATATTATCAAAATCTACACAATGACACCACTGTTATATAGAGTCTACACCACCGAAATGCTTCTCTCACGTAGAGTTAGTGTACAAATATTAAGAAACTCTTAAATCAGTCAGCATTTTCAAGACATGCACATATTATAGACATGTTTTCAGAAATAATGAGTCAAAATGAAGAGAGTTTCTCATTCAAACAAGCAAAATAACCTGCCACTGGAGTGAGAAAAATAATCTACTTCTGTTTAATATGTCATTATTTCGCTGACTGTATTGGCAGATTATTAGAAGGACAAACATGTTTAATTTTGACTCATTATTTCTGTAAACAAGACAATACTAGTCTCCAAAATGCTTCTTGATTTGAGGATTTCTAGATATGTGCACTAGACAAAAACTCTCAGCAAGAAAAGCAGGTTTTGCAGATCTAGAAGTGTGTATTCCTGAACACACACACTTACAACATTGATCCGTCCGTCTTTAAGGCTCAGCAAGACTAAAGGGAAGTTATTATTTCTAGTTCTCTCCTGTATTATAATATGCAAGCATTACAGATGTGTGTATTCGGGTATCTACTGTAGGTGAGGGTTCATTTACAGTCTATGGGCTGATTTCTGACTAAACAGACAAACATGCAACAGTGAGATACGTGAGATGGGATACGTGATGTGACTCTGCATGAGGAATAGAGGATTATTTCATACAATAGAAGACAGTACAGAGCCAAGAGATCTAGAACCAAAGCTTTACGAAGATGGAGAAGGCTGACCGGCTGCATGCAGACCACTGGGGAATCTGGAGAAAAGCAGACAAGAAACTGACAATTAGCAGAGTTTCTCAGCTCAAAATGTGTGTGTGTGTGTGTGTGTGTGTGTGTGTGTGTGTGTGTGTGCGACTCATTGCAAATATGCACATATGTGACTCATTCCAGAATTGTGTGTAAATTTCATGCATTTTACATTCATCTTGCCTTAACTGGAATAATATACAATAAATGTGTAATATACAGTAAACTGAACCCATTATTAAAGTAAAATCATGCAAAACGCCTAAATGTGATTGAGAATGTTTGATTCTGTTACTAATTATTGTTTAACTGATTGTTAAACTTTTTGAGACACTAACAGGGTTGACGATTTAAGACTTGACAATAACAATTGACGATAACGGAGTTGAGGAAAACAGAGTTGACGATAACAGAGTTGAGGATAACGGAGTTGACGATAACAGAGTTGACGATAACGGAGTTGACGATAACAGAGTTGACGATGACAGAGTTGATGATAACAGAGTTGACGATAACAGAGTTGACGATGACAGAGTTGATGATAACGGAGTTGACGATAACGGAGTTGACGGTAACGGAGTTGACGATAACAGAGTTGAAGATAACGGAGTTGACGGTAACGGAGTTGACGATAACAGAGTTGAAGATAACGGAGTTGACGATAACGGAGTTGACGGTAACGGAGTTGACGATAACGGAGTTGAAGATAACGGAGTTGACGATAACGGAGTTGACGATAACGGAGTTGACGATAACGGAGTTGACGGTAACGGAGTTGACGATAACAGAGTTGACGATAACGGAGTTGACGATAACGGAGTTGACGATAACGGAGTCGACGATAACGGAGTTGATGATAACGGAGTTGACGATAACAGAGTTGACGATAACAGAGTTGACGATAACGGAGATTTTTTCTATCATTTTGTGCTTTAGCTCCAGATGCTAACCTCAAACCACCCCATGACCCCATGTGTGTGTGTATATATATATATATATATATATAAGTGTGCGTGTGTGTGTATGTACTGTGGTGTGTATGTGTGTGTGCTCACATTAAATGATTAACTGGCTGCAGTCTCCTGCTGCATGATGTACACTCGAGAAGCATCGTCCACCATGCTGCCGCAGTGAACATCACTCCTGAAACAGAGACGGAGAGCCCAATAAAGCAACACAATAAAAAAGTATCCAGTTTCCAAGTATCCAAGCTTCTTATCCACACTGAGAAGTATCCGAAATGGGTAAATCATTGTACGCCACACATGTAAAATGCAGTAAAAACAAAGTTTGCCAGTCTATATTTCATATAAACGTATTATATTACACTCAACAAAGAGCTGGTGTAAAGCTGGTGTTTTAGAAGACAGCTTGAGTCCAAATATATTAAACGGGTTCATTAATATCATGAATTCAAAGTTAAGGTACATTCTGATCCAACATTTCTAAATAATTATACAGATTTCTACTATCTACAGTCATAATGAGCATCACATGGCTACATATGCATTATGATCTTCAGAGTGGAAAAAGCTGTTCTGGATCAGTGCAGAAATACATGTTCTTATAGGGTTGACTTACCTGTTATCATTAATATCTGTGCTATTTCCTGAGAAGAATATAAGAAACAAAGCAATGTTTACATCTGTAACATCTAAAACATGATACACTGCAGAAACACTGCTCTTACTTGTCTCATTTCTAGTCTAAATTTCTAAAAACTCTTAAATCAAGAAGCATTTTCCAGACATGCACAAAATACCTTCTTGTTTTCAGACATGATGAGTTCTTTAGTCCCTAAAACAAGCTCAATAATCTAGTTGTTCATTCTGACATTATTTCACTTCCCCCGTTGTAAGATTATTCTGCTTATTTTAAGGAAAAGCTCACTTCATTTGAACTCATTATTTATTCTCTGTTGCTCCTCTAGAAAATGCTTCTTGGTTAAAGATTTTTTAAAGATATTTACTCTAGAAACAAGACAAAAACACTAAATAATAATAATTCTTATTTTATCATTATGGCTCATGAGCACTGCTGGTAAATCACACACACTCCAGCTTACCGTTCTCCACATCGAGCGGACAGGAGCTCAGTATGTCTATGGATCTCACAGTGCTGTATCCAACACTAAACACACAAACAGACCGCAGATTAGATCGAGGAGAAGAGAAGTGAAGCCACACTGCGCTCACAGTATCATGTCATCCATTCGCTTTAATTCCATATCTCAGTGCACTGATGAAGCTTTCCATACACAGCTGTGTAACCATTGTGTTCAGTTGTGTGCTTATCAAGTAGATGGTGTGTGTTAATTACTTGCGCTCGCCTCCCTCACCATCCACAGTGACAGCGCATATGAGATAAATGACCTCGGCATGTAATAACTGGTTATGATCTATTACTGAACTCATCCCGAATGGTCAACATCTGCATCATGGTGCATTGACGAAACTATAAGTTTTAACACCCCTAACAGACAGACAGATGCTCACGTGTTGGTCTTCGGGCTGTTCTCCATCTTCTCGTCCTGCAGGAATCGGGCGTTGCTGTAAGACGTGGCCGGTTTGCTTGCGCGTGTGGAGGAGAAGCTGGTGGGCGATGTGGCGGTGACATGATGCCCGGGTCTCACTGGCTTAGCTGAGAGAGGAGAAACACACACAAGATTAGATCATGTGTAGAATAGAATTAGGTAAGGCCACGACTATATAAAGGGGAAGGAGAAACTCTACTGTCATTGTAATAATAACAGAATGAGATTTGTTTGGCAGCTCTCAGAGATCAGCAGCAATTAGAAACACAGATCAGGAATGTCAATGCACAGTAAAGAGGATCTGAGAGAGTGTGTGTATGTCAATGCAGTGTTCAGCATACCGATCTGAGCGGCGTTTGGGCGGCGCAGTGGGTAACGCAGCCTCATGGCGTCCCGGATGCGCTCCACCTCCTGCTGGTACCGGCGCCGGTCGTTCATCGC
>NC_079443.1:190684-195684 GCF_903798145.1 Danio aesculapii
CGCGTGTGCGTGTGTGCGTGTGTGTGTGTGTGTGTGTGTGTGCGTGTGTGCGTGTGTGTGTGTGTGTGTGTGTGTGTGTGTGTGTCTCACCTGAGTTCTGCAGCATGTACAGTTCCTCACTGAGAGCATCATAATTATCCTCCAGCTGTCTCTTCTTCTGCTCCACGTTCTGCATGTATTCTGTGAGGGAGCGGATCTTTGCCTCGTGCTGCTCACACACACACAGCCACACACACACACAAAGATGCAAAGTTTACATCGTATAATACACAGTCACACTCTAACAGAAATGCACTATTTAATTCAATTTACCATTTCCTTTGATACAGCACACACACACTGATGCTGGTATTAGTGGTTTATGGGGACTTAATGTATTTTATCCAGCAAAAAATACTTATAAGTTAAACCAACCCTCGCAGCAAACCTGTAGCAGTCTCTGAATGTGAAAAGACCGCTTTAAATATGATTATTAAGCCATTTGAATTTCGGGTACACAAGGCACGTCCTCATAAACCACACCAATGTTGAAATACCATGGTCATACCCAGGCTCAGACAGAATCTGTCTACATTTGTTTGCTATTTCTGTGCAGAATTTGGTCAATAGAGTTTTGAAATGATTATAAAAGGTGAATAAATGCATATGTACACACATTTACATGACATAAATACACTCAATAATGGCCTACAAACCTTCTCATAGTCATGAGTCACACACATATCACTATGCAAACATTTCTGTCCTTGTAAACCACCACACACACACACACACACACACACGCACACGCACACGCACACGCACACGCACACGCACACACACACACACACACACACACACACACACACACACACACACACACACCTGTGAGATGAGCAGTTGGCATGATGACAGCTCTCGGCTGGTCTCCTCCATCTTGCGATGGCACTCCAGCTGCATGTTCTCCAGCTGCCGGCAGCGCTTCACCATCGACTTCACCTCCGATTTAATCTTACTGATGTAGAGACGCGCCACGGTGAACTCCTCCTCGATCGCACCGCTGATCTCCACCGGCTACACACACACACACAGATTATTGTCACCATAAACACACACTTCTGCAACTAAAGCTACTGTGCATCAGTATCTTAGCTCTTCAGTGTACTCTGTCCAGTGGCAGAACATCCCACAGTCAGTTTGCTGTATTTGCTTGATTCTGATTGGTCAGTTGCTACATTGGGTATGTTATTCCCAGATAACCACAGCTGAAACTAATGACACAGACTGAGAATCATCTTGACCATCAGTGAACACGTCCATGTCCATATTTATATGCTTGTCTGTCTCGCTGCTGTTTTTGACTGTTTGGCGCCACCTAGTGTCTGAATAATGTGCAGGTTAGTGTATACTCCATCAGCTGTTTGGCGCCCTCTAGTGTCTGAATAATGCGCAGGTTAGTGTATACTCCATCAGCTGTTTGGCGCCTTCTAGTGTCTGAATAATGCACAGGTTAGTGTATACTCCATCAGCTGTTTTCACGTCTGTCAGCTTTGTCTTTAATGAATTAATAAACTATAATAACTCAGAACAATGCTTAGTGTCTAATGTTGATGTTTTGTGGCCAGTAGCAGTGTAATAAGCAGGATAAAGTACACGCAGGCGGTTGTTTTCTCAGAATAAACCCTGCAGTCCTCTACAACAGCTGCTGATGAACCTCACAGGCTTTATTTCGCGATAACAATCACCTGGATGTACTTTATCACTTATTATAACCCTTTTTATTTGATTTAAATAACTATATCATACATTATATTATTGCATAAAGTTACTGACACCACGATTTTTGGTCATACTGGCCCTATTAGTGACAGATACTCTATTTACAGTCAACTATGGCCAGATTAAAAATAAACCCTCGCGAGTCTGTAAAGTGAATGTGCTCTCTAATCTTACCAGCTTGATTTCTCCGTTTCCGACGATGCTGCTGAACTCGCTCAGATCCTTCATCAGGCCGTTCAACACGTCAGCGATGCGCTTCCTCTGCTGTGAGCTCACTTCCTGCATCTGCGCCAGCTCCGCCTCCAGCTCCATCAGGTTGGCCTAGAAAGGTAAGGAAAGGGTGAGGACACAACATTCGGTGCTTTTCCACCGAACCATACAGCTTGATGCGGTTCAGTATGGTGCTTTGGTTATATATATTTATAAATATACGCAAACATGGAGTCACTGTAAGAAAGTGTCAGGTGCAAAACTGCTGCAAGTGTTGGTTAAAGTGTCAGAGAGATGAGAGAGTGTGTTTTCTACAGACGCCCAATCAGAATTGCACAATGTTAAATATGGGCTGCTCTCTAAGGTGTCTGGTGCATATGGAGAGGAAAGAGCGTGTGATCACCATCTTGTGGCTGAGCTGCTCCGCCAGCTGTTTGTTGTGCAGGCTCTTCTCCTCCACCTCCTGGCTCTTCTGGTCGTAGTTGACGGCCAGCTCCTCCAGCGCCTGCAGCACCTCCCGCACCTCCGCCTTGGCGCTCTCGCTCTCCGTCTGCAGGCGACCCAGCTCCGTCTGCACCTTATCACTGTCGCCGCGGGTGGAGGCCAGCAGCTGAACACACCACAGCATTACAGTTCACAAACAATGAAGCATACTGTAGACACATGCAGCGTGTCAGTCGCACACCGGTTTGACCTGTCTAATTAACGCTTGATCTCTTTAAAGATGTCAAAATAAGATGTGTGGGTTGTGGGTTAAATTCATATACACAGTCATATACATATGAGTGAAATGCTTAAACAACTGCCTGTAGCATTATATATATATATCAATAAGAAGTCTGAATGTAATCTCTGACCTCGTCCTGATCCAGAATCTGCTCCTTCAGCTTCTCCACCAGCTGACACTGGAGATTGATCTCATCGTCCTGGAGAACACACACATATAGAAACTGTAATTCAGGATCTGATAGATGACCCATGGCCCACACTGAGCCTTCATCTTAATAACAGAAGTGATATTGTCATGAGTGCAAATAAAAGCTTTTCTCACTGAGAGTGTTTGTCTTCTATTTAGTCTGGATGTTCATAGGTAAGGAGTAAGTATAAAGAAGTATTGTCCTGCCAAGATAATAATCAGCCCATGGAAGAGTTTGTAAGGAGTTTTTTGACTGAAAATGCCTGATTTTGAGATTGATTTCGTCAACACTTCTGGAAATCTTTGCTTTGATTATTGTGTTTTGCTGTGTAAATTCACACAAATCTTATACTTTGGTTCTTTTTTATATCAGAAACCACTGGACTCAACCACTGGACTGAACAGTTACTGCATGAAAAAATCTTTATTTTGCTTATACCACATGGGAAGATTATTGTTTCAAACTATTTGATGAGAAAGCCCTATAACGACCCCTAGTGGAAGGCTTTGTGATAAGGAGTTCAGTGACAAAAGGCAGTCATGTCAGCTGGAGAGACACAGTCTGCAGATCGGGCTGGCTGGACTGTGCAACCGATTTGTACATGTTTTACACCAGTGTGTTATTGATTATGGGTGAGCTACCCTTTTTGATCCAGATTAATGTTCTGATTAGTGTCATTTTCTTGTAAATCGCAGGGTATGTCTCACGATTTCCACGTGCGTCATGAGTGAAAGTAGAGGTTATCAAACCCAATCTCATTTCGGACTTTTAACTGGAAATTCACTTTGATTCATAGTTTGATTACAACCTGTGTACCTGTTTAATATATATCACCTGATTCAGTCAATAATTTGTGAAATGTTCACTTTTGGGTAGATTTAGCTTGTACAATAATACTGAATGGTCATTCCAATTGCTTACAACAGTATATGTAATTCATCATTATCATTATAATCCACAATTACTCAATGTATGTTTATTTACATCTTAATAAATAAGTTTGTTTGTACAATGTAATGACATTGGCAATTGTTCCTCTTTGTATTTTTCTGTCTTATAGACCACATGTGTGTACAGACATTCCAGCTTCATTAAACTTACAAAACTGGGAATCCTTCGTCCTGTTCTCTTACTGGAACTACCCCTATCATCTTGAGTGCATGACACCTGGACCCCCCTGAGCGTCACATACACTCGTAAAGCAATCAGTTTACTTGTCTAAAAAATGCTTCTTTATTTAAGTGTTTTATTTATTTTACCAAGGCAAAACTTCCAGATATATATATATATATATATATATATATTCAGATTCCTGAACTGAAAATCACTGCTGTTTGATTTGATTCTCTAGCATGAGCTTGAAAATGAACCTAGTTTAAATAAGCAGCACAATCCTGAGCGCAGACTAGCAATTGAAAGCAACAAACTTGTATGATCAGATTTTACTTTGATTATGTAGTTATTTCAGTACAGTAAGTTATTGTATGATTAGGGTAGATTATTACTACATTGACAGAATATAACAGTCTTTAATTGAATATACTTATATTTTCTGCTCTTTCTGGACTCTTATAATCAGCTGCTTTGAATATGTAAAAAGCTCTGCGTATCATAAATCTGTAATGATGGAATGAATGCAATGAAGAATTAAAAAACAACAGAAGAGTTTTAAATCTTATCTGTCTGAAATAATAATGTTTTGGTCAATAAAGTAAGCTCATATCAGTTAGAAGTGAGGTATGGTGTGCCACAACCCAGCAGGCACACAACATCATCAGACATTAATATTAGGTTAGATTTAGTTCGTGACGTCAGCTGACCAAAATTCAATATCTAGCCAGCATCTACGGACAACGTTATTTTGACGTCCAATAATGACGTCAAATGACGTTTATATTTGGTTGATTTTAGGTTGTGTTGGAAAGTGACCAAAATCCAATGTCGAGCCAACATCTTAAACCAATGTCATATTATTCGTCAGGTATGGCAACCAAGATCCAACATCTGATAGACGTCATATTGGTCACGTCCACACAACGTCAAGCACAACATCATTAGACGTTGATATTTGGTTGATTTTAGGTTGGACATTGGACAATGACGTCTGCCTGATGT
>NC_079443.1:200684-235684 GCF_903798145.1 Danio aesculapii
TCACAGATAGCGAACATCAGGCTGCGGGAGATCAGCTTTAATTTATCAGCAATATAAGAAACTATTATTACTGAATTTAATTATTAAACATGACCCCCAATGTGACCTGTTTTGACTCTTAAAGAGACAGTTCACCCAGAAATCTAAATCTTCTCATCATCATGTTGAACATAAGACAAGATATCCTGAAGGATGCTGGACAAAAGCAACACTGATTTTTACAGTAGGAACAAAGATACTGTTTCCCCCAGCGTTTTTATAGTTTAATCCTTTGTGTTTAACAGAAGAACAAACACTTAGAACAAGTGGAGGATGGAGAAATGAAGGGTGAACTGTCCCTTTAACAACACTGGTGCAGCTTATTTTCCTGGTAATCCGTGATGATGGGACGACTGATCTCTGTGTACCTTGATGTGGAACTCCAGGTTTTCATCCATGGAGAAGATGTGGTTGAAGATGTCCTCCGCGATGCGGGGAATGATGCCCATCTGCTGCGGGTCGTGAAGGTTTCCCTGAAAACACATCCCAGTCAGAATGATTCCTGAAACCCTGACATTTCCTTAACTGCTCTTTTATATTAGAGTAACACAAAGAAATTGAGTTTATCCTGGAGTAGGGTTAAGCACGGACCGAAACTGTAAATCAAGAGGTGAAATACAACACAGACATCATAATCTGTGAACTAAAGTCAAACCGCAGAGGTAGATGCACATTAAAAGCCAAATAAACGATGAGTTTTCAGACAGAAGTTGAAGATTAAAGTGTGGAAACTGTTCTAACATGTTTAATAGAGATTTGGAAAAAGCTAATCATTCACTATCTTCAAACCAGAGAGATATTACCCACACACACATCTGTTTAACACATTTTCCTGCTGTCTTTTTATGTTATTTTTGTACGTGACAGTATATATGATGACCAATTCAAATGAATAAAGGCACAGTGTGTGATTGTCTCCACTAGAGGGCGTGCATTCACAACAAACAAAACAGGCACATTTTAATGACTCTGGACTGAGTGTGGAATCATGGGAGTTGTGGTCTCCAAATCATGTTGATGGATGAGTAAAGTCTTCAACACTTATGATCATGGTAAGCAGAGTAAGACTGAAAATGAACCAATTCAGGGTCGCATTTGATTCATTTATATATTAAGTAAATGTGTGTTGAATAGTGTTGCAGTTGTATTAACTAGTTCACTCGTGCCGGTTTACTCAATGTAGTCATGCTAACTGGACGCCTGTTTTGTTCTTATATATCTTTATTTATTGCACTCAGTCTTGCTTTTGCTTTGGAGTAGCACTTTCACTTCAGTTTCCTGTCCAATCAGCAGAAGACAAGCAGTCAAGTGGTGTGTTCAACTCTCAGGGCTCTATTTTAATGATCTAAGTGTAAAGCGAATGGTGCAAAAGCACTAAAGGCGTTGCTTTGCTTTAGAGGGGGAAAACTGTTGCTGCACCAGGCGCATGATCTGAACGTGTTGTGCTTATTCTCTTCATGAGTGATGGGTGTGTGTTGGGAATTATGTCTCATCTCTCATTCCCTTTAAGAGTCAGTTGTGTCCCCATAGCGCATTTACATGATGACCCTTTCTGTACTCTCAAGTGTGAGCCAATGTGAAAGTGTAAATGATCTGAAACACAACTCTACCTCCATGGTGTGAGTCTTTCCAGAGGAGGTCTGTCCATAGGCAAAGATGGTGCCGTTGTAGCCCCCCAGCACATCTACACACACACACACGTTTGATTATTTTACTCATTAAAACAACACACAATTACAAAGAGCCCATTATGTTTCACTCTACAGACAATGTGTGGACAGATAACATGACTAAAATATAGTTTATAGAACATTATTAATCAACATTTGTCAAGTTAGCAGCTGGGTGGTTGCTTTTGGCCAAAGCAAATAATGAATCATTCATTTTCCATCTTTCCAGCCCATGAAGCACACCTGACCATCATTTTCAACACTGATATTAAACACATTATAGTTGGTCTCTGTCCTGTTTTAAAGGGCACCTACAGTCTGCAGAAACACTCTGATTGACATTCTCCCTTTGTATGATGTCATCAGAGGGGGAAAGCCCCGCCCACTAGTGTCCATCTCTCTCTCTCATTAGCATATGACATTAGTCTTGTTTATGAATCTGCCACTATGCTGACACACAACCGTCTGTAGCTCCGCCCTCTTCTTAAAAGAGCACAATCTCATTTGCATTTAAAGCGACAGTCACCAAAACCTCCACAATTAGGATCAAAGCCTGAAAGGGTCAGTTTCAGAGAGCTGGAGGACATTATCTGTGTGTATTCTTAGCTCAAACTCAAACACACACACTCAGCAGAGACGCATTTACAGCTTGTATAAGGAGTATAACAGGTCTTTAACATTGGGCTGCTTCTGTGTTTTTGTAGAATTGTTAGTTTAGAGCGACATGAGAAATAAATGTAGAACAGATTGCTCTGGCCTGATGATCAGATTATCTGTACAGCTGGAGCTGTAAATCAGTTTAACTCAGGTGTGTGATGTGCAGTATATCTGACCTTTGACGATCTGCTTGGCACAGGTGTTGTAGACCTGCTCCTGAGTGGTGTTGGTGGGAAACACGCGGTCGAATGCGTAGGACTTTCCCTAAATCACATGAACACAGAGGAGGAGAGAGAAAAGTCACTGTACTGTCTGAGGTATTGAGTAAACCACAGATCACGGCACAGAGATGAAGACCAGGATGAAGTGATCAGGCTTACTAGAGCTGCTGGGTAACTTTTGATATATACACTACCGGTCAAAAACTTGGGGTCAGTTTTTTTCTTTTTATTGATTGATTGATTGATTGATTGATTGATTGATTGATTGATTGATTGATTTTTTTTAAAGAAAATTATTCGGTTCATCAAGGCGGCAGTTATTAAATGTACAAAAATTGTTAAATTGTTAAATAACTGCTTTCTTATTGTATTTAGTTTAAATGTAATTATTACTCCAGTCATTATTGCTTTTATTACTGTACATTAATAATAATAATGATAATAATAATGAATATTAGAGTGATTCCTGAAGGATCATGTGACTCTGAAGACTGGAGTAATGAAGCTGAAAATTCATCAGTAAAATCACTGGAATAAATGAGTAAATTACATGATAATCTACTGTTGAACAGTTCTTTTATAGTGCAATAACAGTTCACAGTTTGTTCTGTATATTTGATGAAATAAATGCAGTCTTGGTGAGCAGGAGAAGCTGATTTGAAAACATTTCAACGTTTGACCGGTAGTGTACATATATATATAATGTAAATATACATAATCTATAAAATATATAAAGATATTGAGTCATCAGACGCTCCTGCAGATGATCAGATATAGAGGATCCATGGTGAATCATGAGGAGGATGACTACTGGAGCTCATTCTGGTAAATCAGCTTTCTCCTCCTGTTTCTGACTGCTGTGGCGTCACAGATCCTCAAAATATTGATTTATTGATGAATAAGTGGAATCCTCTGTTGCATTATTCATCATCACGCTCGGTGTTTTGACTTCAGCAAATCATTTACACTGAAATAAATGACTCACTGGATTTACTACATCTTTTTAAGCTAAGCGGCTGCAAACTATTAATAAGGGCTGAATGTAAACAAATAAGTGAAACATTTTAGTAATGTTCAGCTTCATTTGTTTGATTAAACTCAGCCCTTATTAAGAGTTTGCAGCCGCTTACCTTAAAAAGATGTAGTTAATGCAATGAGTCGTTTATTTCAGTGTAGGCGAATGCAAACAATTCTATATCACGAGTCCAACATCTGCGTGAGAATACAAGCACTCTGAGACACGATCAACGGACGTCATCTTTCATTTCTAATGCTGTTAAATAGAGAAAAACTGTTTACAAGTAACTTTTAGCGTATTCTTGGACACTAAATGACCAATAAAAAGCAGCGCATGTTATACTCAAACACAACTGGTGTTAACCATACATTGTCTAATTGATTTTTATCAAGAGAGGCTCGTAATATCATGAAGCACCTCATCATCATCATCATTAATATTATTATTATGACATATGCTGGCCAGTTTATTATTTACTCATTACAGACGACGGGCTACAGTTTTAGCAGATTTATAAAATACATGTGATAGATGCTCTAAACTACTGTACTGCAGTATTGTACACAAGCATTATTTCCCAACATCTTACAATGCATTCATCAAAACTTTACATTTAATACACTAATCTCACAACATTATTCTTAAAACTGAATTATAAAGCTTACATCTTAAATACATATGAGTCCATAAATAATTAAGCAGTGATGAAGTACTGAAAGCAGTTAGACAACAAAGGAAACAGCAGGAAAACAATCACTCAATCAAGTGTTCTGTAATAGTTTATCCTGTAAAATCTGCAGTGTTTCTCGTTTCTAGTCCAAATATCTAAAAATTCTTCAATCCAGAAGCATTTTCTAGACAAGCAAAACAATATTGTTCAGTTCAGAAAGAATGAGTCAAAATGAAGAGAGTTTTACATTAAAGCAAGGAAAGCAATCTGTCCCAGCAGGAACACAACCTCATAAGATGAATATGGTAATATTAGGGTAGATTTAGGTTGTGACCACAGCTGAACAAAATTCAACGTCTAGCCAGTGTCTAATGACAACGTTATTTCAATCACCAATAATGACGACAAATGACGTTGATATTTGGTTGATTTTAGGTTGTGTTGGAAAGTGACCAAAATCCAACATCGAGCCAACATCTTAAACCAGCATCATATTGACGTCAGATACTGACGTTTACTCTTCAGCTATGGCAACTAAAATCCAACATCTGATAGACATCATAGTGGTAACGTCCACACAACATCAACGTTGGTCATTGGACAGTGACATCAACCCGATCAATCTTCATTTCCAAATAAAATGTAATGTTCCCATGATGTACAATATCAATCTGACGCCATGTTGACATCCTGCGCCTGCAGGAGCGGTGTGTAAAATAATGCTATTTCAAAGTCAAAGCTAGATTATTCAGCTTCCTCCATTGTCAGATTATTCTGCTTGTTTTACAGTAAAACTCTTCATTTTGACTCAATATTTCTGAAAACAACACTATACTTTGTGCTCATCTAGTAAATGCTTCTTGATTTAAGAGTTTTTAGTTATTTGGACTAGAAACAAGACAAACTCTCAGTATTAAATGCATTTTTGCGATGTGTAAACTCACATTTTGTTGCTTATTCTGACCAGGACACTCCTGTGAAACTGATTATTAATCTCAGAGAGTCTTTTCTGGTCAAATAAAGGTAAGACTAGTCAAAAGCATACATTATAATACCAGCTAGCCAAATTAGAAGATTAAATGCAGTAAGCTCATAATTAAACACAAAATAAGGTGAATAACTGCAAATAAATGATCAAATGTATACCGTATTTCTTGCTTATCAAGAAAATGCTTCTCGATTAAAGCATTTTTAGATATTTGGACAAGAAACAAGACAAAAAGAAAAGCATTTTTGCAGTGTGAGTGTTTTAAGTGTTGCTCATTCTGACAGGAGAGTCTTTTCTGATTTAATAAATACATAAATGAAGATATTGGAGCATCAAAAAGCCTACAGTAGGATATCATCAGACAAACTAATCCAGCACAACATAGAAGATAAAACACATTACTGAAACCTCATAGTAAAACACAAAATAAGGTGAATAAACATGATATAATGAACCATAGCATTGCTTGACTATACACTGCTTCTTGATTTAAGCATTTGTAGATATTTAGACTAGAAACAAGACAAATACAAAAGCATTTTTACACTGTAATTGTTTTAATGTGTCCTGTAAAGTCTGTAACCTGCTCATTCTGACCAACACACTCCTGTGAAAGAGATTATTCATCTCAAAGAGTCTTTTCTGATTAAATAAATGTATAAACAAGCCTACATCAGGATATCATCAGACAAGCTAATCCAGCACAACATAGAAGATAAAACGCATTATTTAAACCTCATATTTAATGACTAAATTAGGGTGAATATTCAGCAGAATCATCCACCCTTTGATTCTCCAGGCCTGTGATGATGATGATGATGATGATGAGGGCCTGCTGTATTCATCATAAGGCCTCGGCAGCATCTCTATCTGCTGACGTCATACTGACACAAACACAGCCCGCAGCATCCCTTCACAATCCACCCCTCACAAACGCGAATAAACAGAAATGTAAGGTGAGATGGTGCGTTTTACCCCGATGATGACCGTGTCGTCCCCTTGGAAGGTGGGCAGGAATTTGTCCCCGCGCAGGATCTCGGCCTGGTTCAGCGGCCGAAAGCGGCAGAGCACTTTAATGTTACACTCCGCGGCGGCGTCCGTCATGATGATGTAGGATATAATATATCTATAGCTTTATCTGGAAGCAGAAGCGCTGTTTATAGCAGAGCAGAATACGCGGAGCACAGCGGTCGGGTCTGAAGTCGAGCGAGCAAATGGCGTCTGCTCGGAGAAACGGGCGAGGATGCTGGAGAGAAAGACCCGTCGAGTTGACGATGCTGTTATTAATGCAGCTTTTATTGCGTTGTCCTGGGCTAAATGTGTGTTGTGAAGGAGGAGGATGCTGATGCTGCTGCTGATGCTGCTGCTGTTGTCAGGAGGGATGCGGAGCAGGGCGTGGCCGCTGGACACTGCTGGGCGGGGCTTCAGCGCAGCAAACGGATGTTTTCGCCTTCCTCACTGTCTGATTTCACCTAAACACATTCACCCGAGTTTCCACGTCGCTGTTATTCAGATATGAGCCGTGCATCTTTATAATATCAGCTCTGTTGAGGCGGACTCGCTGTCACGCGGTGTGTGTGACTTTTCTCAGCGCTGCTCGGGATGCGCTCATCGCTGCCGCCTGCTGGATACAGCGCTGTTCTTCATCCTGTAGACGCTCACTGACAGAGCAGATTCATGTTTACATCTCTATATGCACAACTGGACACGAATAAAGATCATTTAAACAACTGTGCAGCTTACAGACGATCGAGTTAGTTTATTAGGTGTGTGAACTAATTATGTCCATGTGTGTGTTCAGGTTTATATACGCTGAATAGATTAAAGGTCAGAAATCATTACGGATTTCGTCCATGTAAAAGTACAGGTTGTTTTCAGCGGTTGTTGGTTATTGTGGGGTTAAAGAGAACAGGATATACATTAGAAACACGCGTATATCTAAAAAACAAATGCAGGGTTGTTATAACCCAATGTTGGGTCAAATATTTAATTTAATAAATATTTTATTAATCCAATTTAGGTTACTTTTTTAATAGTTATTTTTTGGGTTTTTTTCACCTTTAATGTATAGGACAGTAGAGATTATTGACAGGAAAGCATAGAGAGCAGAGAGAGGGGAAGGATCGGCATAGGATCACGAGGCGGGAATCGACTTGGGTCACTGTGAGCACAGAAGTGCATGTGTCGACGCACTAACCAATACACCACTGGCTCCAACAGGTTACATTTCTTAACCCAACTGTTGGGTTAATACAGCCCAGTGTTTGTTTTAGAGTATTTGGGGAAACCTCGGAAAATCCAATGTGTGTTTAACCTATATTCTGAGCTCTACATTGTACATACGCTTGTAATTGTTGTTGGGGCCCACAGTAATACGCCAACAGTTTATAAATCAACCTGCAATTAGAAGAATGCAACGTTAGTATTAGTGTTACTGTCAAAGATCTGGGTGTTATATTTGACAGCAACTTCACTTTTGAAAATCATATCACAAAATATCTTTTCATCTTAGAAACATCAGTAAGCTACGAAACACGCTATCTCAGATGCAGAAAAGCTAGATCATGTTTTTATGACCTCTAGGCTGGATTACTGTAATGCTCTTTTCACTGGTTGCTGACACCAGGTCTAAAAAATATGATCACATCACCCCAATTTTATCCTCCTGACACTGGCTGCCTGTTCAGTTCCGTATTGATTACAAAATACTGCTTCTTACCTATAATAGTCCAGCTCCTGTTAATCTGATCAACCTTCTGTCACGCTACAATCCAACCCGCTCTTTAAGATCTCAAAACTCAGGGCTTCTGCTGGTACCCAGAACAGCCAAGTCCACTAAAGGAGGTCAAGCCTTCTGATATATGGCTCCTAAACTCTGGAATAGTCCGCAGCTCAGACACACTTCCTCGGTTTAAAACTAGATTAAAGACCTATCTGTTCAGTACAGCATACACACAATGCAGCGTATAACTGTACGCTCCAATTCATCTCATTAAATACTCATCTCACATAAATATCTCACGCTTACAAATATTATTTCTCTTTCATTTGCTTTCATTCTACATCCAGAGATGGTGTGGATCCAGGACCTGTGAGGAGATGATGCCAGCTTCAAAACCGCAAAGTGCCTATCGGATTAAACAGGCTTCGTTACGCCATTATGGTTTGAGAAATTCAGTGTTTCTCCACTAGCGGACGATCAGTGTAATCAAATAAATTCAGGCTGGTTCACTCAGATCGCCCTCCAGTGGTGAATCACTGAACAGATTTAATAGATTTACCTGATCTCAGATCAGTTTTATGAGTTTATAGACATTTTAGTGAGACATTTGTAAAATGAAAAGAAATAATAGTAGTAAATGGTCTTTTTTTGTCCTCTTTAGCATAAAATTGATCAAACATAACATGTTTTGCAGACATATTTAGACTCAGATGTATTAATAGGTTATACTTTCAATTTAATTTTTGCAATGTTTCCCATGTCTTTTGCCTGGATTTTTGCATCGTTTGCATTTACAGTTTTGACCAGCATCAACATTTGTTCATAGCATATGGAGGTTTGAACCCTTTGAATAGTCAATCATTTTGATCATATTAGATCAGTTGTTTGATGCTTTAAGAAGCTTTCCTTTGACCATCACTACTTTACTGGAGAACAGAACTGAAAAACACATAGGTGAAAGTAAGTATTATAAGCATTGCCAAACATTCATTAAAAAACTAACTACATTTCCCCTTTAAATGCATCTAAATATTGCATTTAAAACAAACTAGATAGCAAATGAGGCTCGATTTCACCGGCAAACACTTAATGGGCAATTTAATGGGTCAACCTATTAAACAAACGCAGGTGATTTTAACAGTCTTGCTTGCTCTGTTTTAAACTGCATTCATTTTAGCTACAGGAGCAAATAAACTACAAAGTGGCAACAGTACAGCTTCTGTAATGTTTGATATAGAAAATATTTACATAGAACACCATGTACCTATACATCCGTGCTGGACAACAGCATCTTCTGTTCATATACACTTTCAGAATAGCAGTTTGTTTTTTAGAGTCATGACCTTGGGGCTCGACTTCAGATCGTCTAGCTCCAGGAAGATCTTTTGGAAAGCCTCGAAAGTGCTTTTGAGTCCTTTGGGGTAGCTGAGGTTGAGCGCGTAGATGAGCCCCATCAGCAGCGCACAGGCTCTGGGCACGTCCAGATCCCTCTGCACTTCTCTTCCCTCGATCACTATGCTGGCCCGGGCTGGATCAGACACCAGAGGTCCTCTGGTGATCAGAATCTTCATCGCTTCATTGGGGATATCTCCACCGTCCTGAGTAGATCACCAAGTCAGATTAAAGTTATCCAGCAAATATGTGTTAAAAGAGTAGTGTGTGTGTGATTACCATGTGCTCTTTAAAGAGGTCGTCCTCGTTTTCTCTGAGACACACCACTAATGAACGGAGAGCAGCTTCTCGTCTTCTTTCCACTGAGAAATCCTGTAAAGAAAGCAGCGTTTGTGATGAAGTCTTGTCAATTTTTTTTAAAGCAAATTAAAAACCAAAAAGCTGACAGCAACACAGCTTAATCTTCTTTATTTTTAATGGTTAAAACTATATGAATGCATTTCAAAATGTAAATAAAACAAAAATAAACTGCACAACAGATCAATCTCGTCAATCTGGCAACCTGCGCTTGCGTGTGCTTTGAACCAGGAGGGCAATGCCTAGTTCAGCCACTAGGTGTCAAACTGACCTACTGCACCTTTCATTTTGATTTACCTCCCAGTCCCACATAATACACACGTACACATACCTCGAGCAGCATGTTCCTAATTCGCTGGATGTTCATTTTCACTGAGCCCACTTTGGAGAGCACCATGGACATGATTTTCGGGGAGTACAGGTCTAGATATGTCATGAACGTGACCTCCAGGTTAATGGTAGTGATTCTTCTGAACTCTTCATTAATCTGAGTGCAAAAGAACACCACAGTGTAAATGCACAGGGACCTTTAATGTTCAGTCAGCAGCTCAAGAGCTTCTGGTGAACTGTCATGACATTATAAAATCACCACTTTAAGATCTGGTTTCTTTAAAAAATCAGTGATCTTCACTGCCTGATTGAGATACGATAAAAAGCGGGTCTCAGACCAGCCAAGAAGCACTGCATTACATTACATTGTTCAGCACCATGTCTTTAAGACATGGAAATGTGTTTTACCACAGTATTTTCAATGGAGAACTTGCATTATAGACGCTGTGAAAGGAACCGTATGAAATTGAAAATGTTCACCAGAAGCTTATCAGTGGCTGGATATACCCCATACACCAATACAGCAAATGCAGTCATCTACAATATAAATGAAGCAGCTTTCTGAAGAATATTCACCTGATCTGCATTGAACAGCGCAGGCCATCGCTGTGTCAGCTCACTGACCGGAAGTGCTTGACTGACCACTTCCTGTCTGCGAATGGAAAAGGTCTTCTCCATTTTTTCTCTGATGATCATATAGTTGCTGCCGTGCTTCAGCTCATGCAGGATCTCCAGTCGCTCCAGCTCCAGACTTTCCTCCGTCTCTCCGGGCTGGTGCGGCGGTAAGAAGTTCACCTCCATCTTCCTGGGCTTCTTGATGTTTTTAGCGGGTGCTTTCTCAAACGCTCGCTTCCTCCTGACAGAGTTAATATCCAGCTCGGGGCATCCCAGACCTCGCAGTTTCGATCGGTAGTTTCCCATTTTGTACTTCAGCCGCTGTCTCCATCCGTAGGACCCGTTATAAGAGCCTGGTTCTTTAAGACAGGGATATTTCTGGAGCAGAGCCTCCACGACTTCATTCAGCTGAGCGCTGGTGGGATAGGCCACGTACTGGAAGATGTTCTCAGCTAGTTTCTCCAGGATGTCTGGAAGGATGGAGGTGAAGTTGAGCTGGATGCCGTCCTTCTTGAACGCTTCACTTCCAGAAGCAAGCACGAGTTCTGTGTCGAAAGCAAAGCGCGGTACTGGGAACTCAGTCGGCCAGCGCTGTGACCGCTGCGAAGGCTTGTGTTCTGGAGACGAAGCGCTCAGAGAATCCTGCAGTCCAGAGCAGGAGCCCATATCACTGGCGCTGAAGGAGCTCAGAGAAGGAAAGGCCGAGCTTCCCAAGCTCTGCATGGAGGAATGTGATGCGCTTTTAAAGGAATGGTCCACTTCCCCAAAGTTGAGAGTAATGGCAGGAGGATCCACCAGGTGAATCACCTTAATGGTGTCCTTGTCCTTAATGTCACTGGTTGAGGTCAGGGAGAAATACTCCTCTCCGAAATCTATATCTTTATAATGTAGAGTGAAGTTCCCGTCGAGGCCGAACGTCTTCATTATGATGTCCTCCAGCTCACTCACGGTGGCGGGGATGCCGTGAGGAAGGCACAGTTTGCGGATGTCGTGATCATGAAGGATGATGCGCAGCTTAGCAGGAGCACACATTGGAGCTTCTGGAGGAGAAACATCAGCTCTGTTACAGCCACAATACAGCCCGTCACACACACTAAACCAGTGGTTCCCAACTCTGTTCCTGGAGGCACACCAACAGTAAATATTTTGAATGTCTCCGTCATCACACCCGTTAACTTCAGGTTTTGAAGTCTCTTCTGATGTTCTGATGAGTTGATTCAGGCCTGTTTGATTTGAGATAGATTGAAAATGTGTACTGTAGGTGTGCCTTAAAGAACAGGGTTGGGAAACACTAAACACTAAGATCACCAACAACAATAACGGCCAATACGGCCTGTCACATACACTAAACACTCAAGATTAATCATGATCTCAAGACACCAAACTGGAGTATGTAGCACAGGAACTGCAAATAACAATAACTGGACTTCTAGTGGATGATCTGGTATCAGAAATGTCTTATATGAAAGGTAAAGGCCTCTAGATGAGGCTTATTTGAGCACAATATAATCTGATCATGTCTTGATTATTAATGATTTGATTAGGACAGTAAGGTCTGACTCTGCTCAGACTAAAGTCTGCTCACTGAACCTTCAATAATGTCCAGTATAGAATATGTGCTCATGCTGCAGTGGAAACAGAATGAATATTGTGTCTGACTCCATCATGAGCTTGGAGGACTGCATCCATACATCTCTGACATGACTCAAATCACTGATTAATAAAGTCATCTGGAATGGTGAAGAAAGCCTTCTTGCAGGACTCCCAGAGTTCATCAAGAGTCTTTGTGTTCATCTTCAATGCCTCCTTCTTCATCTTACCCCAGACGTGCTCAATAATGTTCATATCTGGTGACTGGGCTGGCCAAACCTGGAGCAGCTTGACCTTCTCTGCTTTCAGGATCTTTGATGTGGAGGCTGAAGTATGAGAAGAGGCGCTATCCTGCTGGAGAATTTGCCCTCTCCTGTGGTTTGTTGATCATCCACTCTGCAGATCTCTCGCACGCCCCCATATTGAATCTAAACCCAAACCATGATTTCTCCTTCACCAAACTTGACTGATTTCTATGAGAATCTTGGCTCCATGCTGGTTCCAGTAGGAGATGATTCATCATTAAATCGACCTTCTGCCACTTTTCCAAATGATCAACAAGAAGTCGAGTTATTATTGGTCAAGTTATTACAAAGATATATTATATATTGTGCTAGCTACCCCAGGACAGTGTGGCTACTCAGGCGTCCTCATGTCAAGACTTGCTATCTCTTTGACTCTTTAACCGTATGGTTTAGTTTTGTATTATTTATATCATGTAGTTAAAATTTTGTTGAGTTCTTTATCTTCCTCATTATTCCTAGACATCTCTGTTGCTTCGATTGGTTTGTTTATAATAAATCATTTGAATTAACCCTCTTTTGTAGTGTCTGAACTCTCGGTTATGTTGCGACTCAAATGAGCGGGTCGTAAGATTACTGATAACAATAACGGCAGGCAAATGCAGTGAACACATGAGTATTAGGCAAGTCGATCCCTTCGTTTTATCCCCCAAGTGCATTTTATCAATACTGAAACTGGTCAAACTGTCCCTCTTAATACTGTGAATGCTTTCTTCTGCATCGATCAGATCTGTGACCACTGGAGACAAATCTTGCAGCCGAAATGTTTTGTTGTTGCTGGCCTTATCTTCAGCACTTGACATGGTAAGCTAAAATTACTGTGGTTTACTGTAAGATGACAAATGAACATAATAAGCTTTTCTCCAACTGTAAAAGTTTACCATCTAACACAATCTAGCAGTATTTCTGAGATTAATAAGAACTAATTGACCAACCTGTCTGCTGCTCAGCATCTTCATTCTTCACGAAGAAAACCTCCTCAATGATCACGTCTTTACTCTCCTCTTTAACAAACGCCATCTCGCCACGTCTCTGCTGCTTCCCCAGGAGCTTTTCTGTGTGTTTGGACAATAAATCATGTTTAAGATGAGAATAATCATTAATAAATAATAATAATTAAAAATGAAGGACATCTAATGCTGCTTTCAGCTGCTCTATGAACATCCGCTCAAGTCATGCAACTGACAGCAAAAACCTCAAAATAAAAGAATAAAGGGCATTTATAAACATTTCAGAAGCAAATATAAAAGTTTGTCCACTTAAAATGATCATTTATCAACAAGAATGCAAAGTTAAATCAGATTTAGTTTAATTTATAATTGAGGAGTATCTATGACACTTTAAAAAATGCAAATATGGGATATAAAAAGTAATTGGCTGGTGTGAATGGTAAAATCTAGTACCTTGCACACTAATGAAATCAAAACAAAACACTAAACACTGAACTTATTTCTTGCAACTGCATCACACATTCAAGAACTTCTGTTTTTATTGATGATCAAATATATCCACAATACGTTTATATCCAGTATATAGTCATATTTGGTCATATACTAGATTTCTGTATGGGCCCTAAAACAGACAATTCATCATAAATGCAACAAATCACGCCGTTAATTACATAAATCACAAGTACTTTGACAATTAAGTCTCCTTTTTCAAACATTTATATTTGTGTTGTGTCTCAGTTTGGATTGAAAATATTTATGTCTAGATGTTCAGATAAATGACATTATAATACCTATAAAAAACATTTATTATTGTTTGGTGTCTGTTTATTATTCAGTGAGTAAATGCATATTAATAAACTATTGCTTCATAACCAGACAACGTATGTGCTAATAAATGCATTCAAATAATTTCCTTTATTAGCATAAGATCATCAATAACTCAATAATAAACTGATCATTTTTGACCCGATACTTCGATTTGATCAAGATCTCAACTCTGTCATTTATTAAAGTGTGATATGTAATAAAAGGAAAGTGTCCTTAATGCAGATTTAAGCATAAAGTGTTTCCCAATGGGGAAAACACACCTAAATACACAGCACTTCCTAGTGGAAAATGCACATAGCCATTTCAGCTCTTTCTTGGCTCAAGAAATAATTAATAAATAATAAAAGCGGTATTACACTCAATAAACTTCTAATATGAGGATAAAATGAGTGTCTGTGCAAGTTGACATTCTGAAACACAGGTGAATATTTAATTTAAAAGCACAACTTTTATAGTAAACTAGTCCTGAGTGAACTGTGTGGACATCAGCGGTGTTTAACCTGAATTTACCACAAGGCTGTCAGAGCACTTGACTTTACTGGCATTACTTATGGCCCAAAACTGATTTGTTTGGGTAAACTGCTGGTTATCAGTGCACTGTTGGGCTCAATAAACACGTACATGATGGCAAAACACTGATGAGTTAAAGAAAACGACTCAGTAAAAACTGGAGTTCACGACAGAACAAAAGCAGACGTGATGATGATGATGATGATGAAGCAGACATTACTCATGCAGCTTTACACCTATAATTAATCGAGCGTGATGAGCTGAAAACACCCGCAGCGGGTCGTTCATTGGTGTTTTTCTGAGCACCTCCAGAGTAATGAATAACCGAATGAAGCGCAGTCAGTCTGGTGTTCTGGAACTGATCTCGTGTCTTAATGATCAATAATCAGCAGCACCTTTTCTGTTCTTCATCAGCGGGTGCGCTTTAATCAGAACACTGGCGCTCATTAATGTCAGATAAGATGTTAATGCGGTGTGTTCGATAATAATGAATCCTTTAATAAAGACTCTAGCGAGTATACAATAGACTTGTCGAATTAAACACTTTAAACGCTTGAAAACACAAACCTTTCTCCAGCCGAACCACAAACACGGGAGCGCGGCTCGCGCCTGTGACGTCATAGCGCACGACCAAAATAAAAGTCCTGTTCACATGTTAAATTAAAGGCATGTAGTATTACTATGGTATATTGTTTACAACAAAGAAGACATTTCTCACACCTGCAGCTTCTCCATGATTTACGTCCAGCGTTCTCCAGCGTACTTCAACTCTCAAAACTGGACTGACACAGCTTCAGTTTATTAGAACCTCAGTGTTCAGCTGCTGCCACACAGTGTAGAAGAGCTGGATTACAAAATAATAATAAAAAACAAATAATAATAATAATAATAATAATAATAATAATAATAATAATAATAATAATAATAATAATAATAATAATAAAATAATAATAATAATAAAATTAATAATAATATTAATATTAATAATAATAATAATAATAATACAATAATAATAATAATAAAATAAATAATAATAATAAAATTAATAATAATAATAATAATAATAATAATACAATAATAATAATAATAACAATAATAATAATAAAATAAAAAAAAAATAATAATAAAATAATAATACAATAATATTAATAATAATAATAAAATAATGATAATAATAAAAAAAAATAATAAAATAATAATAATAATAATAATAAAAAATAATAATAATAATATTAATAATAATAATAATAAATAATAATACAATAATAATAATAATAATAAAATAATAATAATAATAATAATAATAATAATAATAATAATAATAAAAATAATAATAATGATAACAATAAAAAATTATAATAAAATAATAATAATAATAATAGTAAATTATTTATTTATTTATGTATATTTGTTACTGTGAAGAAGTCAAAATGTTTAGTAAAAAAAGTGCTGTTTAGCTGTGGGCCTGCTGTGAATCTGTGCATGTGCGCCTGTCTGTCAGAGGGACGGATATATAGAGAGAGAGAGAGAGTCGTATTACTCTCCGTCATCTAACACCTGCTGAAAACACTCACAGTGACACACACATTCCTCAGTTCAGTGCAGTCTGGTTATTAATGAGTTAAGATTCACTTCTGTGCTAAAGCAGATATAAACCTGTCTGTATTAGGATCACACCTGAACTGGAACTGGGATTATAGCACAGAGACTCCTCATCTACAGGTATGTTTGATCTTGTCTGTTCTGGTCACGTTTTTGCAGTTGTGTGTGCAGTTAAATGTGATTATTGAAAACTTTTCTACGTTTAGTCTAGAAGATGTTTGTAATATTGACCTGTAACTCAGTTTAGGGAGAGATCCTGATTTATTGGCCTTTAAAAAAGTGTGTCCAACCCAGAATATAGAAATTGTGTATGTGTGAGTTGAAGAATTTCATATTTTATTAGGCTCTCGTGTGTAAACGCTAGTAGAAACTGTAAAAATAAAATAAAATTCCATTCATTTATTCCAGAATAATCAGGTTTATGTAAGTAGACGTGGTGTGACATGACCATTACACTGCATTCATCATCTTAAACTTACTTTAATTTAATAAGATAAGCAGAAATCTGTCTCAACACAGAGATGACATGCTCAGATTCACAATTCTGCACTGCAAGGTTAACATTATAACCACCCAAACAGAGTGGCTAACATGTCTACAGTAATCATAGCACTTTGAAAATGTGCAGTGTTTACAAGTCAGAATCTCATAACGGAGCTAATTATGATCTATGATTTATTAAGAGAGATATGAATTTGATCACTCAGACCACTTCAGGAGGTGTTCAGAGATGCATTAGAGATGAAACTGCTCTCTTTTAAAACCACATCAGCACATATGCCGATCCACATTTCTCAAAGGATACTCCACTGACCCGTGGAGTTCCCCAGGGCTCTATTTTTCATTCATATGCACCCTCTTGGATCTATTTTTAGAAAATTTGGGTGGGCTCTTCATTGTTACAGGAATGACACTCAGGTTTACTTCCCAGTAAACAGTTTTGTGTTTAACTGACATCTAAATGTAGACAGCCTGGCTAAAACAAGGCTAAACTTGGGCGGTCAGTGAAGATCTAATCTAAGAATAGCCCAAAACTAGACTAGTCATCAAATGGACAGATTATAGACAGACTTCATATGTGTCGTCATTCATTTCTGTTGATTTGACGACTAGTCTAGTTTTGACCTGTTCTTAGACGGCACTGACAGCCCAAATTTAGCCTTGTTTTAGCCAAGACCACAATGTTCAGACGTCTATTAGACATCTATTAGACATCCTTTAAAAACAGAAAATGCTCTCTGGGTTGCTAGTGGTTAAGTGTAAATGTAAACTCTTTTTAGAAATCAGACAGATATCTGACATGAATAAACACATGAAGGGTGCAGGTGTACATGGGCCAGACTGAGTTGTGATAGAAAAGGCCGGATTGATCTTGAGGTCAGTTATTGTCTCCTGTAGGTGCTGATTTCTGCTGACTGACTGCGTCTGAAGAAGCTGGACTGATGGCTCAATATGACCAGTGAGTGTTTTGATAGATTATACAGAGCGTTATATAAGAGTACAGCTATCTAAATGCTGAATGTGTTCTAGACTGGAGGATAAAGACTCGCTGGACATCCACGATAACCCTCCAGCACCAGAGAATGTGGTAAAAGAGGACGACAACACTGTACGTATGCTCACCTTCTCTTATTAGCTCTCATCCATGACACATTTGTAAATATAGGGGTGAATTATATTTGTGTAGCACAGAACTACCCCAAAACCCTCCTCAGAGTTCACAAACACCTTTCAGAAGAGAGATATGTTTAAACATGAACCATACTTTAATTAACTCATTATAGTCTAAGAAATCCATTCAGAGATATGGAGTGTGTGCTCACTCATTCACAATCTGCATAAACCCGTCTAGGCTGGAAATCGAAATGCTTTGCAATAATTGTTGTTTTTATTAAATATTATAATTTTAAGTGGCCATTTTATTAGGTACACCTTTCCAACTGCTTTCCAACACAAATGTCTAATCAGCCAATCACATGGCAGCAGATCACTGCATTTAGGCATGTAGACATGGTCAAGACGATCTGCTGCAGGTCAAAGCGAGCATCAGAATGGGGAAGAAAGGGGATTTAAGAGACGCTGAACGTGGCATGGTTGTTGCTGTATTTCAGAAACTGCTGATCTACTGGGATTTTCATGCACAACCATCTCTAGGGTTTACAGAGAATGGTCCGACAAAGAGGAAATATCCAGTGAGCGGCAGTTCTGTGGGCGCAAATGCCTTGTTGATGCCAGAGGTCAGAGGAAAATGGCCAGACTGGTTCCAGCTGATAGAAAGGCAACAGTAACTCAAATAAGCACTCGTTACAACCGAGGTCTGCAGAAGAGCATCTCTGAACACACAACACGTCCAACCTTGAGGCGGATGGGCTACAGCAGCAGAAGACCACACCGGGTGCCGCTCCTGTCAGCTAAGAACAGGAAACTGAGGCTACAATTCACACAGGCTCACCAAAACTGGACAATAGAAGATTGGAGAAACGTTGCCTGGTCTGATGAGTCTCCATTTCTGCTGACACATTCAGATGCTCGGCTCACAATTTGGCCTCAACAACATGAAAGCATGGATCCATCCTGCCTTGTATCAGCGGTTCAGGCTGGTGGTGGTGTAATGGTGTGGGGGAGATTTTCTTTGGGTCCATTAGTATCAATTGAGCATGGTGTCAACACCACAGCCTACCTGAGTATTGTTCTGACCATGTCCATCCCTTTATGAGCACAGTGTCTCCATCTTCTGATGGCTACTTCCAGCAGGATAACGCACCATGTCATGAAGCACCAATCATCTCAGACTGGTTTCTTGAACATGACAATGAGTTCACTGTACTCAAATGGCCTACACAGTCACTAGATCTCAATCCAATAGAGCACCTTTGGGATGTGGTGGAACGGGAGATTGGCATCATGGATGTGCAGCCGACAAATCTGCAGCAACTGTGTGATGCTATCATGTCAATATGGAGCAAAATCTCTGAGGAATATTTCCAGTAGATTGTCGAGTCTCTGCCACCAAGGAGTAAGGCAGTTCTGATGACAAAGAGGGTCCAACCTGGTTCTAGTATGGTGTACCTAATAAAGTGGCCGGTAAGTGTATATTAGCAGTGAATGATTCAAAAGGTGTACATTTTCCAGCCTTGCCATGCCAGCACAATAGCGTTATTGCAAGCAGCAGGAACAAGTATACTACAGTACATAGAAAGGTCATGTCAGTGTGTTAATTGAGCGAACCTTGCTGTTCCGGTGAGCTTGTGTTGTGCACATGTACATGAGGGGAATATCCAGACAGTGGAAAATTAAGCTACTTTGACTGTGGCACACATGTAAGCTGAATGATGGACTCTTTTGCTCTTGTGCTTTGGTCAGCTCATTGAAATGAATTATGATATGAGTATTATGTCTCATTGTGCATGGCTTTCTCTCTCCTTCAGCCATAAACCACACAATACAATATTCAGATGTTAGTGTAATGCATTAATTCAGTGCATTCCTACAGTAATTCAGTTATCATGTGTCCACCCAAACATGTTTAGCCAGCTTCAAAATGCCACGTGCTCTTCTATAAATATGGTACGCTTGTGCCGCTTTAAGACACTACTGTGGTCTTCCAGCTGAGATGCTTTGGTTCCTATGATTTGGAATCCACAATAGAAATGCTTTACCATCACAATACCATTAGTTTTACCATCAGTTTCTCATGTTGAAGAATAGTACTGAATATAAACATGTTTTCTTATGGACAGTGAAACATCGGTGTACTTTTCTGAACGGATAAGTATTAAGAACGTATGTGTAGGTGTGAAAGACGAATCTGAAAATTCAGCTTTACGAAGGATTCACACATTAGACATTAGAGTAACACTTTAGAACAGCGGTCCATCACTTAATGTTAGTTAATGTCTTTACTAAAATGAACTAAATATGAATAATCTTGTGCAGCATTTATTAATCATAGTTCAATATTAATTAATGCATCACTAAAATCCAAAGTTGCACAGAGAGTTAACATGAACCAACCTAATTTAACTTAAATAACATTAACTAACGTTAACAAAGATGAATAAATAGCAGAATGGATGGATTAGTGATTACTAATTAACTAACATTAACTCATGGACCGTTATTGTGTAGTGTTTTCAATATTAGTTCTGCTGGTGCTTGTATGCTGACTCTCTGTCATCATCTCAGGTGTATTTTCTCATCCTCAGGTGTATTTTGTGTACGATGAAGAGGTGGAGGAAGAAGAAGCTCCTCCGCCACCGACCCCAGAACCCATAGTCCAGGTCAACGACAAACCACACAAATTCAAGGACCACTACTGCAAGAAACCCAAGTTCTGTGACGTCTGCGCACGGATGATTGTTCGTGAGTTCACAATCACACTATCACTGAACGGAGACAATACAAAACAGTTCAATCAACACACGGCTGTTTTCTAGCTGATGTCTGATGGGCTTCCACTGTTAGGATAAATGAAGTCGGTGTTGATCTGTGTTTGTGTCTCATGCTAATTCAGAATTCAGAATTTTATTGTCATTTGCACAATATGGAAATGATTCTTCTGCTTTACACAACAGAATGCCTACAGTATACAAGTCAGATAATAATATAGTAAACAACACAACAATAGAGCAAACACATTTTAATAATAGAATAAACACGCAGATAAATGTAAAGAAATATAGATAGAAATAAACTGATGTTTAAATAAAAGGATGGATGGACTAAATAATATAGAAATGTAGGATATGTACATCTGTATGTATGTGATAACTGTGTGTAATGTGAAAATATGCTGGTGCATTATATGAATATTATATATGTTATAAGTAGGGCCAGACGGATTCTGCAGACATTTTTATCTATTTCTGCTGAGAATTTTGAAATAAAAAATAATATCTTTAACTTTTATTTAATGTTTAAAATGCAAATCCAATTAGATTCACTTTATTTGGTAAACAAAGCAAGTCTCTCATATAATATCTCTACTATCTCTACTATTACTGTACACACTGCATTGTTCATAAATCAGATCAACATTTTCATATTAGTCAATAATATTACTGTAATTAATATAAAAACTGAATAAATATAGATTTACACACATTTACACAGGTAAATAAACAGAATTAATGATGGGCTAAACATCTGCAGAATTCTGCGCGCGCAGATTCCGTGTGGGCCTAGTTATAAGAGACTTTATATGCAGAACCAGAGTATAGTAACTACAGTACAAATCCTTCATTCTAACAGCAGCAAGTTCCAATAACAGCGCAAATAATCACATATAACGTCGTAACCCTTTGCCTCATATATGTGTTGAAACATTGCCTTGTTAAGGTCAAATGTATTTGTCAAAATGAATGATCAGTCACAAAATAAGTTCTAGAAATGCAGAAGAATCTTTGCGATGGAATGAAGCATATGAGCTGTGGTGTCTCCTCTCCTTTCAGTCAATAATAAGTTTGCGCTGCGCTGTAAAAACTGCAAGACCAACATCCACCACTCCTGCCAGTCATACGTGCAGTTCCAGAGATGCTTCGGCAAAATAGTGAGATGAAAAGAAAACACTGCTTACTATACATGACAAAAGCAGACGCTCGGCTTGATTCCTTTATAAATCTCTCTCTCTCCATCAGCCTCCTGGATTCAGACGGGCGTACAGCTCTCCTCTCTATGATCAGGAGATCAATAACCCTGGTGAGTAACATGTGTTAATAATCAAAGGTCATTAATGATCAGGGGGAAAATTATACATTGACAAACTGTTTCAGTAACGTTCCTTTGTGTAACACATGCTTCAGTGAATCACATTTATGGATTTATTTAAATGGCATCTATTGAAGTTTTCAGCATCTTAAAGGATATTTAGTGTATTCTGGCCTATAATGCAGGAAGCTCTTATTGACTTATTTCAAAAGTAGATTAAATTATACAAGCTATGCATCTAAATGAACTTTCCTTTTAGGCTAAACCTAAATACAAACAGCTATTTCACTAGAGAAGTGTCTTTTGAACACTTGTGATGTTCAGTATGCTGGTTTATGTGTGCAGTTTCAGACTGCTGAAGGAATATCTGCTCGCATAGAGTGATTGGCGAGGTTATGAATTCACGATGGTATGAACCATTATACAGGTGGTCATGATCTATTATTTTAGTTCTTAATATTATTAATTAAGACACAGATCAAAGTGAACTATTTCTCAGTATTAAAGGACTGCCCCCCCGCATACATCTTGTTTTGATGTCCTTCAGAGGGGATCAGGCGTAATCAGAGTCAGTCCCCCTCCCCAAACCCCTCAGAAGCCCCCAAACCCTCTGTATTTTGCACCCTGTTTCTGCCCTACTAAAAAAAACAGCCTAAACCAGCCTAGACTGGTTGGCTGGTTTTAGCTGGTCGACCAGTCTGGTTTTAGAGGGGTTTTGGCCACTTCCAGGCTGGTCTTAGCTGGTCAGGCTGGAAAATGACCAGCTAAATCCAGCTTGACTAGCCTAGCCAGGATGGGAGCCCAGCCAAAACCAGCTATGTCCAGCTTAAACCAGGTTGGTCAAGCTGGTTTTAGCTGGATTTAGCTGGTCATAAAGGGACTAAACGTAGACCGATAGAATTCTGCTGTGGATGCCATCTTGTGGTCAAATGTGGAAATTCAGTCGGCACATGAATGACCCTCACAGTGCATTTGAGCTAGCCATTGAGTGAGATTGGTTGTACACTCCACTTTTAGAAGTCCACTGTGGTTTGGACCAAAGGGGAGTCAATCTGATGTGTTGATGAGTTCATGACAAATTCCAAAGCATTTTCCCAGTATGTGTCAAAATAAGACCAAAAATCATTCCTATGATTCGTCTGTGCACAGGTCAGCAGAACCGCACGGATCCGGTGTTCGACACGCTGAGAGTCGGAGTCATCATGGCCAATAAAGAGAGGAAAAAGGGCTCAGAGGACAAGAAGAACGTAAGTGACCACAGCAGAACATCAGGATATCAGTATGTTACTTCTGTACCTGAAGGTCTACTGGAGGATTGGGAAATCTGTCATGGTCCTGATGGTGGTGGAAAGGGAGATGTATGAGTGAAGATGCTGAGCGAGAGCAGCTCCTTCACAACTCATCTTCATAATCACCCTGGTCTCCTTCACATGAAGTTCACTTGTGTTTTTAATTCGAGGGGAAAAGGGAGTTTAATAAGGCTGAGTGAAGTGTACTGTAAGTTTGGCTATAGATATTAAGACCCGAGAAGACCTCTAGCACTGAGTTGATCATAGATGTGTCTGAGCTCTCGCTGTTTCTGAGATGATGATGAATCAATGTGTTTCTTCTGAAGATGATGATGATGATGATGGAGGAGGAGGAAGCTCAACAGCCCAAAGAGGATGAAGAGGGTGCTGAGGGTAAGCTACTGCACTGTGTGGATTTTGACCTTTATTCTGACATGTGCCGCTTCTTTGAATCTCTCTGAATTTCAGCTTGGTGGTGTTCATGTAGTGTAAAGAGGGGTCCGGAGGCGGTGATTAGCCTCTCCTCATGGGTGTTTGGAAGTTCTGATGATTTTTTGACTCAAATTTAGTTTGGCTATCGAGAGAGAATGGCATGGTTGAACCTAGCAGTCCAACTCAAAGCACCAGCGCAGAAACACGAGCGCACACACTTCCGGGTTCATGGCGGTGAAGTTAAAGGATATATTCCCAGGATGCACAGGAACAATTAAAAGTGCATGGTGTTCTGTTCTGTATTGGCGAGATACAATAAAAGCAAAGTTGTGTTTTTTATTATTCCGTCCTGTCCATTTCATCTCCTTTACACCATATCCTGGTTTTCCTAAGTAGAAGGGGGTCCATTATCCATTATCCGATTATTTTTGTTTGCAGTGTGGTATCAGCATGTTTTGTTTTAATTTAGTGATGTCTTGAACTTTAACTTCCTCTAAACATCGAGCTTGGCCTGCTGATTCAGTGTTTTATTTTTAAATGGGAAAAACCTTATAAAGGGGGTTGCGTCTACACCAGGCATGGGCAAACTGGATCCTCGAGGGCCGGTGTCCCTGCAGAGTTTTGCTCCAACACTAATCAAACACACCTGAACACCCTAATTAGTGTCTTCAAGATCACTAGAAAGCTACATGCAGGTGTGTTTGATTAGGGTTGGAGCAAAACTATGCAGCGACACCGGCCCTCCAGGATCCAGTTTGCCCATCCCTGCTCTACACTGTGGTATTGTGTATGAATTACCTGCAGAATTAAGTGTTGAATGGGCATACTGTATACTTCATTGGTAGGGAAGCAAGACGGAGACAAGAAAGACAAAACAGCAACAGATGACAAGGTAAAGGACTGCTGTGCTGGAGTTGATGGTGTGTCAGAAAACAAATAGTAATCCTCTTTTTAAGATTGGTCGCATGGACTGGCATGTCAACAGCCTTTTCCAGCCTTCATGTTCCAGCCTTGACTGTGCACAGACTCTTATTGAACGTTAAGGGTTCTAGTTTGCATGCACTGCAAAACATACTTTACTTACTCAGAGTTTCTGTCTCGTTTTTAGTCCAAACATCTACGTATTCTTCAATCACGAAGCATTTCAAGACAAGCACAACATTTTAGGAAATAATGTGCCAAAATTAAGCATGTTTTCCCTTAAAACAAGCTAAATAATCCTGTTTTTTGACATAAGATTATTTCGCTTCTCCACTGACAGATTACTTTGCTTGTTTTAAAGAAAAACATGCGTCATTTTGGCATCTTATTTGCTGAAAAGATCATTTGAGAAAAAGCTTCTTGATTTATGAATTCTGGTGGCACGGTGGCTCAATGGTTAGCACTGTGGCCACACAGCAAGAAGGTCGCTGGTTTGAGTCCCGGCTGGGTCTGGTTCTGTGTGGAGTTTGCATGTTCTCCCCGCGCTCACATGGGTTTCCTCTGAGTGCTCCGGTTCTCCCCACAGTCCAAACACATGTGCTATAGGGGAACTGATGAACTACATTGGCTGTAGTGTGTGTGAATGAGTGTGTATGGGTGTTTCCCAGTAATGGGTTGCAGCTGAAAAGGTATCCGCTGTGTAAAGCATATGCTGGAATAGTTGGTGGTTCATTCCACTGTGGTGACCCCTGATAAATAAGGGACTAAACTGAAGGAAAATGAATGAATGAATTTATGAATTTCTCCATAGTTTGACTAGAAACGTTTTTGCAGCGTATAGACTATAATGCCAATTCAATTTCAGACTAATATTTGATTTTACTTTCACTATTAAACAGTATTATGTTTTGTCAAAGCTGCTTTTTTTCTTTAATTATTGTTTGTTATTGTATTTTTGTGGGTCAAACATTCACTCACACAATGACTTTCGCTGCTTGTTCAAACTACTCATTTAAAATGAGTTGAAACAACCCAATTCTTAAGTTGTTTTTGGGACAATGTAGTTGATTTATGGTTGATGGGACCACTTGAAGGAATGGTGTGGAACTCAGCGTTTTTACAGTGTTTAATGGATTTGATGGCTGTGACTGCATTTGTTTAATACGGTGGGCATTGCTGTGATGCTTCAGCGTACTGATGATAGAGTCTGGCCCTTTCCTGATCTTATTCCTCTCTAACTGACTGTATTTGATGATTGCAGAACAAGAAGCAGCAGCAGACATTCAGTCAGTCGCATTATTATATGGCTCTGTATCGCTTTAAAGCCATCGAGAAAGATGACCTGGACTTCCAGTGAGTCTCACACATTCACATCTTTAATAACAGTCCCATTCACAGTCCAGCTATTTCCATCCACATATATTTACCTGCATTTCAGAATATTACAGAAAATAATGCTTCAATGAAAACGCCAAGATGTGCGTACACTTTAGAAACGCACAGAAAACACACATGTACATAATTGAGTAGATATATATATATATATATCTGATTTAACAGCTTCATTACTCTGATGTTTGCTCCAGTTGATCAGCTAGTGATGATTCTGTTCTCTTTGACTCATTGGATGGACGCGCAGCTTTATGCCTAAATGTTTTATGCAATATTCCTGTTTTATGCATAAGTCTAATGTGCATCTTTGAATATATGTGTGTGTGTGTGTGTGTGTGTGTGTGTGTGTGTGTGTGTTTCAGTCCAGGAGATCGTATAACTGTTTTGGATGACTCTAATGAGGAGTGGTGGAGGGTAAGGTTCTTTTTTTTATCAAATACATTCATTCAGTCATTTCCCTTCAGCTTAGTCCCTTTATTCATCAGCGGAATGAACCGCCAACTATTCCAGCATATGTTTTACACAGTGGATGCCCTTCCAGCTGCAACCCAGTACTGGGAAACACCCATACACACTCATTCTCTCACCCACATACACACTCATACACTACGGCCAGTTTAGTTGATCAGTTCCCCTATAGCGCATGTGTTTGGACTGTGGGGGAAACCAGAGCACCCGGAGGAAACCCACACCAACACGGGGAGAACATGCAAACTCCACACAGAAACACCAACTGACCCAGCCGGGACTCGAACCAGCGACCTTCTTGCTGTGTTTTTTATTATTATTATTATTATTATTATATTAAGCTTGTAATTGTTTTCCATCTATAACCTGTTGACCGCTGCACATTTAGCTGTACGTATATTCAGTAGAACACACTGAGAGCTCTGTGAGGGGTGAACTCAACTATGCTGAACGCTGCATGTATATATTAAAGGATGTTGGAGGTTTTCTGTTGTGTTAAAGGGCAAGATTGGTGAGAAGACGGGCTACCTGCCCATGACCTACATCATCAGGGTTCGAGCCGGCGAGAGGGTTTATAAAGTGACCCGATCATTTGTGGGAAACCGAGAGATGGGCCAGATCACCCTGAAGAAAGACCAGGTCGGTCTGAGCTGATGGAGATCTGTAGCTGGGCTTTCCATCCAGCGCATTTTGGATTATGGCATAAAAAAATGCAAGATGCATATGTGTTTAGAAAATGTGCATAAAGCTGATCCGCATAACTGACTGGGATAAACATTTTATTCAATAAGCAAAAGCATGTGCATTAACTACTATAGAAACTGTTTCACCAAATAAATTCCTGCAATGTATACATTAACACTTGAATATAGTGCAAACTAACTCTTCCCTCAGTGTCTGCAGAATATCCTGAGAGGAGATTTATTTAAAGACAAAAGGAAAGTTTCGATGGACACCATAAAGCAAATGTGTCCCCACTGCCATTGTTCAGCGTCTATACTTTTACTCTTTACATTAGACAGCATGCTTGAGCAAACTAATCAACTCAAATTAAATGAGTTCAAATGACCAAATTATTTAATATTTCTACACTTCTTCATAAGGACTGGTTCAGCGAGAAATGAAAAGCGTGTTATCATGTACTCTTCATCCACATTTCTTTCTTCTGATGAACACAGAGACACTGAAATAAGCTGGAAACCATTGACCTCTGCAGCATGTGTTTGTCCTGCTCTGGAAGTCAGTCTGTCCGTGTCCTGGAGTCTGTTCACTGCCTGGTATATGTGAGCAGTCGATCAGGAGTCAGTGTGTGTTTGACTGTGTGCTGGTTTTGCAGATCGTGGTGAAGAAAGGAGAGGAGGTGAACGGATATCTGAAGGTCAGCACTGGCCGTAAGCTGGGCTTCTTCCCTGCGGATCTGCTGCAGGAGCTCTGATGGACAGATGATCAGCTGACCAGCCAGCAGAACAATGAAGAGAGACTGAGAGGAGACCGAGCTACACACAGCGGCTGCGTTACACTTCACTTTTACACACAAACTTCCCTTCACTTCACAATCTAAAGATCTGTTTTACATCATAGAGGACCTTTTGTGGAATGAAACGCTTACATGAATGTCTTCTAGAATTATTGATGCCAATAAATAACATTTTATATATATATAAGAGTCAAGGCATGATACAGAAACGATGTGTTTAGTTGAGAAAATCAGAATAAAACCTTTTATTGGACACTGGTGTTTCATTAGGATCTGCATCACCGTACAGGTGTACATTCACACTGGATGTTTGGTGGCCACCGTATGGATGTGTGGTATTGTAATGTTAGCTGATGTGAGTAAAGAAGACATCTTTCACAACTCTACACTACAGTTTCTGAGAGTTTGTGGTGACTCGTGCTGACATTATTGACATTAATCCTCCAGAATAATGCACAGCTCATTCACCAGAACAAAAGAAAACGAGCCGTGGATGAAACGTCAGTGTATATTATTGATCATTTGGAGCCGTTCTTATGCTGACATTTCTCCCTTTTACACATATGATAGGTTCAGAAACATGCAGGTCTTGGGGCTCTTCTAATGTGTGAATCAGGTGTTTGATTAGACTGATGTGCAGAATGTGCAGTGCTGTTGGGCTTCAGGAATGTGGTTGAACACCACTGCCTTACTGGAGCCTTTCACTGGTTTCTACACCAGTTACAAACCCAGATTGAGTCTAGTTTTGATATTAAAAGTGGCACAATACAGATGTCACTCTTGAAGAACAGACTTGGTCTATTCAACAGTAAATAAAACCTTCTCATCCTTCTCATGAACACGCTTTTAAACATCGCTCTGTTTCTGAAAGCTCCACATAAATGCTGCATCTCCTTCATGTCATCCAGTCTTCTGTATATGTGTGTAGTCTACTAGAACCTCACTAAACGTAATAAATAACTTCCCCCACTAACAGAAGAAGTACTGATTTTGAGAGTATGTAGAGCAGCTCTGTAAACACTGCCTGTGTTAGCCCTCTCTATATAGAGGTCTGATCAGTGTCAGCTGCTCCTCATTAATCAATGAGCAGAGGAGACATCTCAGCAGGAGACACACACCACTCACAGACTACAGAATTACCTCTCATAATGTTCATCTAGGTATGCCTGTGTCTGGTAAACACCTGTTGTTCCTAAAATAGAGTTTTATTAATAAACTTTGACATTGTGTGTGTCTCAATCAGCTCCCTTGTTCAGTACTGTACTGTTTGCGCCCTGAAAAGTCATCGATAAGCACTATGCGCCCTTAATAGACTACAATCTAACATTTGCTTTTCTTTGTTTAACTGATTGTTTTATCATTTTGTCTTTGTCTACCTAATTGTGTTTATTTACTGTAGGTCGCTTGTGTGACAATACAGTTTGAGTTATGATAAGGTAAACCACAAGATATTGTCTATTATTAATCCCTTCCACACAATCACCTCATTCAGATGAACTCAGACAGAATAAACAAACAAACAAATAAATAAGTAAATAATAAATAAATAATCACTAAACCCTGCTGAAAAATCCAGCTTAAACCAGCCTAGGCTGGTTGGCTGGTTTTAGCTGGTTGACCAGCCTGGTTTTAGAGGGGTTTTGGCCATTTCCAGGCTGGTTTCCAGCCATTTCCAGCCTGGTCTTCCAGCTAAAACCAACTTGACAAGCCTGGTTTAAGTTGGACATAGCTGGTCTTGGCTGGGCTCCCAGCCTGGCTAGGCTGGTCAAGCTGGTTTTAGCTGGTCATCTCCCAGCCTGACCAGCTAAGACCAGGCTGAAAATGGCTGAAAAACAGGCTGGAAATGGCCAAAACCCCTCTAAAACCAGGCTGGTCAACCAGCTAAAACCAGCCAACCAGTCTAGGCTGGTTTAAGCTGTTTTTTTCAGTAGGGAAGTATTTCAGTAGTATTTTGATATAAAGATAGTTTTGACAGTGGAAGATCTTTAGTTCCCCCATGCATCCACTAGGGGTCAGTGAACGTCAACACAACAGCACTTGTGCAATAGCCATCAGAACTGATGCTGGAAATAAATCCACAGCTTTAATCTTCTTACAATAAAACAGTTGGCTTGGAGCAAAAACACTTCATTTACAAATTTACAAATTATGTATAATTTACATGCAACTCATTAGCCCTCATCCTTACCATAACCACATAGTAAGTGCATAATTAGTCAAATGAATATTACTCAGTATGGGTAATACCACTGTTACACAGGCATCTTAAAGGAGACCTATTCTGCTTATAGGGAAATGCTTTTACTCATCTCATTCAGCTTGAAGAATTCTTGTTAAATCTTATTTACACATCCAAAAGGCAGATTAAATTCCTGCAAGCTCCTCTAGATTATTATTATATCTTCATTCTCAGAATCCTTCTGGAGTACTGCTCAACACAGCAGTTTTACAGAGTTTTTTGCAGCGTTTCCTTCAGTGAGCGTCAGGGAATGTGACTCTTCTGGAGGAAACCCTGAAACACACTCAGATCTTCTTCAGATCGTCTGCAGAGTAAACAGAGTGAGTCTGATGTCTGCCGGTTTCCGCTGTTTGTTTGTATGGTTTGCCAGCTCAGTGTGGAGAACGTGCACAGAAGAGCGTGAGCAGACACTGGGAAACAGCAGGACTGATGACGGAGGAGAATTAAGATGCAGATATAAAGACAGAGGATGAGGAGATTCACCCCAATAAAATCTGTAAATCGCTAGGAGTACCTAGAGAAGCAATATAAACGTGTTAGGAATTATTAACCATTGTGTGCTGTTCAGATTGATCCTCTTTGCTTATGTTGGTGCTGTTTTTGCTCCATTGACTTCCATTATAATCACATCTATTGATTGCAAAGCCATGACAGCAGATAGTCATTCAGTCTTGACTGCTGCTGGTTTCCGGTGTTGGGATTAAGAGGGGCAATCCCTCATTTATTCTGTTGATCATCAGTTGCAAAGCAAAAAAAGCTAATAAAATAAGATTAGGCTGGATAAATCATCCCATTTGCTGACAGCTGTGGCCAAATTAAAACTCAAGATCAGAACAGAGTGGATGAAAATGACCCAACAGCACACAAGGGTTAAGGAATTATTATTATTATTAATATTATATAGAGATAGTGAGGCTTATTCATGAGTAAAACACTCCTTAATTACTATGCACTGACATTTTAAATGAATAAATTGGTACAACACTTTACCTGTGTACATATATGTTTTTACATTGTACTTATTTTTTTAATTATCCTGTAAATACAGTTATAATATTCTTGTCCATCCCTTACACCGAAACCCATCCTTAAACCCGCAAAGTAGCTTTATAAATGTACACAGAAAGAAATGACTTCTTAGTGTAGTCAAATCTAATAAAATGAGATAATCTCATCGTTTTTAAAGTGTAATATTAAGTGTCAAGGAGAACTAGAATTATTTAAGTACATGTTTAATATGTACACTTTGTAATATTTAATATTTACTTCATGTAATAAATGAAGTTTAATTTTAAACTAATTTCGAGAGGAGCATGTGCTAATCATTATCCTCCAATCAAAGCATCCCAAGTCACTATATATATCCTTATTTCCTCTCTACAACCATCTTCATCTGGAAGAAACCCCTCCTCCTCCCCTTCTTCCACCTTTATCCAGAATGGGCGGCACGGTGGCCCAGTGACTAGCACTGTTGCCTCACAGCAAGAATACCAATGGCGTTGGGTCTTCACTGGGCCATCTGGTGTTTCTGTGTGGAGATCCATCCAAATGTGCTCTATATGATAGATAAAATAAGCCTAAATCTTTTTTCTAATGTCTTACTCTCAGGAAGTTCACCTTGGCCTCAGCAGCAGGGGAGTTTCAGATCGACCTGAGCTCAATCTCCCCTCGCCCTGTGAAAGGAGGGAGCCCTGGGCTCGAGGATCCCTTGAGCTCAGGGCTCTCTCCTGGGACAGCACGACAAACAAGCTATGTATAAATCGTGAGCTAAGTGTGAACTCTTGAAATGAAATGAGTGGAAAGAGTTAAATATCAATATTCGTTTACTCGTAATATTGAAATATTTTCTAATCGTTGCACATCTAGTAATATTAAGAGAGTTTTAATAATGGATATGTGGCAATGGATAGTTCCCAGCATGCTTTGCAAGGGATTGAATTAAAAGAAAAGTATTTTGAAAGTAAAAGCAATCTTAGGTGTTTAAATTGGAGAGAAGGACTTGCTAAAGTTTCATTCATTCATTCATGCATTCATTCAATTTCTTCCGCTTTTCCGGGGCCGGGTCGCGAGGGCAGCAGTCTCAGGAGAGAACCCTAGACTTCCCTCTCCCCAGACACTTCCCCCGAGGTGTTCCTAGGCCAACCGAGAAACATAGTCTCTCCAGCATGTCCTGGGTCTTCCTCGAGGCCTCCTCCCGGTGGGACATGCCTGGAACACCTCCCTAGGCAGAGGCATCCGAAACAGATGCCTGAGCCACCTCAGCTGACTTCTCTTGATGTGGAGGAGCAGCGGCTCTACTCAGAGCTCCTCCCCATCCATAAGAGTTTTCTATCCATTGCTAGAGTTTGATCATTAGTTTGTAGATTAAGAAGAGTTTTAAGTATGTCTTTTAGTTTTAGGGTTACCGCTTCTCAGAAGAGCAGCACTCATGCTCTGGGTCTTGGCATTTTTAAAACAGCATTAATGTATGATGCTTCACTCAGAAAGTCAGCTGTGTTAACACTAGATATGACATCAGTACGCAAATATAAAGTTAATTTGCTCTTGCTAAATAAATGTGCTTATAATTAAGTGAAATAACACATTTCAAGTGGAAATGTGTGTCTTAATTAAACCAATTTACACCAAATGTACTCATTTAATACTAATAAGACTGATTTAATTTGATAAAGGCAATGTTCCTTCTGCTAAAACAAGACAATGACATTACTTGGTTCATTTAAATAAATAAAGACTCTAAAGTAAAGATAATCAATTAACCAGACACTCCTAAACAAATTAAGTACATTCTACATGATATTGACAAGTTGGTTTTACTTTAGTTTACTTGAAGTTTATTTGTGTAAACTGTTCTGAGGATTTTTAAAGTAAATCTCAAGAGTTATTTTTCAGTGTACATTTTAAAACCTAAAGATTAAAATCCTGCAAGTATGTGAGATGCTGATGCCATTAAACACATCACAGCCGTCTTGTAAAAGCCTCCAATAGCTCTGAGATCAGAAATAAAAAAGCAAACACTTGTAAGACTCTGAAAACTTCCCTGAGATCAGCTTTCTGAAGGATTCACACAGAAGCTCACAGTGCTGACGTTTAATGAACGAGCTGTTGGTGTCCAGAACAGAGGATGATGATTTTACACTGACTCCCGGAGTCAGGGTCAGGTCTCGGTCTCCTTCCCATGATCCTCTGCTCCTCAGGTTTGTTTACACTCAGACAGACATCTGCATCTTCTGTTGGCCCTTTCTCATGCTCAGCAGAGGAAGGTCAGGTCAGCTCAGCGCTTCTGGGATTAAAGCTGAACGTACTGTACGTATATTACTGCAAAGCTCTAATATCAATAAACTAACTGTAGTAACTCTAGTCTAACGCTCTACTCAGCTCGCCAGCGCTCATCTTTTTATCAGTGCACTTTATTAAGATTCATACAGCTGAAGTCAGAATTGTTCACCCTCCTGTTAAATTTAATTCATTTATATTTTTACCCCAATTTCAGTTTAACGAATTTCACATAAGAGTTTTATTAACTCATTTCTACACTGTAAACAGTCGACTTTATCAAATGAAATGAGTGTAGTTAACTCAAAATTGACTGAAAGTTAATTCTACTCATTTGAAAAGAGTATTGAACTCAGTGTTGAAGGTAATGAGTTTAATTAAATACCTCATTACTTCAACTTAAATGGATTAAGTTCACAGTACTCATATAGATTCATTTTTTTATTCAAATGGTTTGTAGCGATCGGTTTCCTCAAACGGTTTGAGTTGCCATGACTTATTGGGTTTTACTGTGCTGAAATTGCTTCATTTACTCAAATGGATTAAGTTCACAGCACTCATTAGGATTAGCTTTCGAACTTAAATTGTTTGTTGCAATCGGTTTCCTCAAATGGTTTGAGTTACCTTAACTTTTTGGGTTTTACAGTCTAATAACTGATGTCTTTTCTCTTTGTCATGATGACAGCACATAATATTAGACTAGATATTCTTCAAGACACTAGTATTCAGCTTAAAGTTAAATTTAAAGGCTTCACTAGGGTAATTAGGGTAAAGTTAGGGTAATTAGGCAAGTCATTGTATAACAGTGGTTTATTCTGGAGACAATCCAACACTAATATTGCTGAAGGGGGCTAATAATATTGAGCTTAAAATGGCTTTAAAACTATTAAAAACTGCTTTTATTCTAGCCGAAATAAAACAGATAAGACTGTCTTTACACTCTCAGAAATAAAGGTACAGGTTTCAAAAGGTACATATTTGTACCTGAAGAGTCCATACTGATACCTCAAAGGTACATTTGAGGTGCATTTGGGTGCTGATATGTACCTCTGAGGTACCACTAAGGACTCTTTAGGTACAAATACCTTTTGAAAAGGTACTGCCCCAGTGACAGCTCTTGTACCTTTATTTCTGAGAGTGCAGAAGAAAAAATATTATAGGAAATACTGTGTATTCCTGAATCTGTTGACAAATATTTGAAAAAGAATAAATATTGCACAGGGGGTGAATCATTTTTCCCTCAACTGTATGTATTTTTTGCATTATATTTCCTCACTCTAATGTCTCCTCACTCTAATGTCACTCTATTTCTGACCACATCTTCATGACAAACGCTGAG
>NC_079443.1:240684-260684 GCF_903798145.1 Danio aesculapii
CACAGATCTAATTCAGGCAAACTTTAGCATACAACTAATCAAAAATGATGCAAAATTTAATACCTTGTATAATAGCATTCAAGATTTTTAAATAATACATTATTAAGGGTCTTACTATTTAAACATCGTGCACAAAATTACTATTGCGCTGGTCTGAAAATAGCAACAAATCATGCCAAACATGTCTTGCGCCTTATTGCGCCAGGTGTATTATAGGGCCCTTAATAGCAAAAGTGTATTCGGACATGCCTTCAGACTTTGCACTTTAATCATTAAAATAGGGCCTGTTGTGTTTCAGTAGACAAAAGGGTTTACAATTTGACTTTTGGTCTGATCTCAATTCAAAACTAAGGACAATTTTAGCCTATACCCAATTCCCCTATAGCGCATGTGTTTGGACTGTGGGGGAAACCGGAGCACCCGGAGGAAACCCACACCAACACGGGGAGAACATGCAAACTCCACACAGAAACACACACTGACCAGCCGAGGTCTGAACCTTCTTGCTGTGAGGCGATTGTGCTACCCACTGCGTCATCGCGTCACCCCACCTGGGTAACCTGGGAAATGTTAAAGTGAGAGGTGAATAAATGATGACTGAATGTTCATTATTGGGTGAACCCTCACTCTTAATCACCACATGACCTTGCCGTTTGTCAAAAATACAGCAGGTGATGACATGAAAAACACATGCAGGATTGAGATGGCAATGAAATCAACCCTTACGTCCCTTGAGAAACAATTACTGTCTGGATAGGGCTTACGAGACTGGTGTTGTACATTATCACCAGTTTTTGTACAGTAATTGTTTCTCAGGGGGACGTAAGGGATATTCACAGTTTACAGGAGGAGGTTGATGATTTATAGTCGTGAATTCAGAATTTATTATTATGAGACGATCAACACATACTGAGAGATGTTATACTGTAGGATTATTCTGGATTAGCATGTTGCTCTCTGCAGTTAGTTGGGTGTTAGGTTCAGGTTCACTCTCTGACTGGAACAAATGAGGATCATACTCCATCCAGGAATTACAAATTATCCAGCATATGTTTTACTCAGCGGATGCCCTTCCAGCTGCAACCCATGACCGGGAAACATCCATACACACTCATTCAACTCATACACTACAGACAATTTAGCCTTCCCAATTCCCCTATAGCGCATGTGTCTGGACTGTAGGGGAAACCGGAGCACCCGGAGGAAACCCACACCAACATGAGAGCATGCAAACTCCACACAGAAACACCAGCCGGAACTCGAACCAGCGACCTTTTTGCTGTGAGGCCACAGTGCTAACCACTGAGCCACCGTGCTGCCAACACAGAGCCATATTTCAATTCTTATTTATATGCATGTACATTTTCTTCTTTTTAAATTAAATAAAACAAGTGTATTTTCGTATAACATACAACTATGATTTACCATTGCCATATTTTGCCCTCTGTGGTGAGCAGTGGTGGAGTTACAGGGCATCTGTACATCAAAATCTGAGCTCAGGTGAAAGAGCAGTCAAAGATCTGATCTCTGCATCTGCTCCTGCAACAATCACCCATAATAATCCTGCTTCAGGAGACCGAACAGCAGATATTACTGTGACGGAGTGTTGAGCTGAAGCAGACACACACACACACACACACACACACACACACACACACACACACACACACACACACACACACACACACACACACACACACGCACACACACGCACACACACACACACACACACACACACTGAAGGACAGATGAAAGGCTGTTGATTACGCCATACAGACACTCAAAGCAGTGTGTGTCACTTCTCATACACAATAACTGCTGTGACAGATCCTTGAGCACATAAACAACACACACACGCACACACGTACACACACACATTACCTTTGATGGGTTAAATCTACATCATTACTGTTCATTTCATGTTCATATACACAATATGACACACACACATACAGGTCAAAGGAGAAAAGGCTTTTTCCAGGCATCAAACGAAAGTAAAACACTTTAAATACTGATATCTTATATTAGCATGTCATTTCAATTTTTCATGTTTGATGTTTGAGAAAAAAGACTTGAGCGTTTATTCATTCATTCATTCATTTTCTTTTCAGCTTAGTGCCTTTATTAATCAGGGATCTCCACAGCGGAATGAATATCCAGCACATGTTTTACACAGTGGATGCCCTTCCAGCTGCAACCCATCTCTGGGAAACATCCATACACACTCATTCACACACATACACTACAGACAATTTAGCCTTCCCAATTCACCTGTACCACATGTGTTTGGACTGTGGGGGAAACCGGAGCACCCGGAGGAAACCCACACCAACATGCAAACTCCACACAGAAACACCAACTGACCCAGACGAGGTTCGAACCAGCGACCTACTTGCTGTGAGGGAACGGCACTACTGCGTCACCACATTTATTCATGATTTCAAGAAAACACCCAGTAAAATGCCGTTCAGCATAGTTTATGGCATATTAATTTAAATTAATTCCCATCTAATGGGCCTCACGGTGGCGCAGTGGGTAGCACAATCACCTCACAGCAGGAAGGTCGCTGGTTTGAGCCTCGGCTTGTTCAGTTGGCATTTCAAATAATCGTGTTTATCCTTTTGACATAAGATTATTTTGTGTAGCCCACTGACCCAAATGCACACTAGATACAGTTTCCATCCAACGAGTCCAACAGAACAATATCATCTCTTCCTGATAAACTGGTGCCAAATATCAAAAGAAGAATGAAAGTTGCTGCGTTAGGAGAATGTGTTTTTAATATAATAACTTCTTCGATAATGTAGACAGAACGGGATGTGTGCAGTCATGTCATCTTGCTCCTGGAGGAGGTGTTGAGACGACTCTTTAGGAACGCTGCCATCAAGGATGGTCGTCACTTCTTTCAGACCTCATCATCCACCCAATCACACCTGTCACTTTCCACCTTGATGGAAAATCACATGACTTTGTGGTGTGCATGCTGGAATGTATATTCAGTAAATGGGTTTCTGTTGTAGTTTACACACCTTTTTTCTTATCGTGTAAATAGTTGATCCTACTCAGTTGTTTCCAGAAATACACACTTCTTGTCCTTTTCCATTCAGGGGTATTTTTTGCAATATTCCAAAATGTGCATAAGAAATAGCTGGACGGAAACGTAGCTAGTGTAAAAAACATCTATTAAATACCAGATCTCTGTGTTTTATTGATGTTTTGGGTTTATTTGCGGTTGTGAATTGCATTATGGGATGTTGATGATCGAAACATGAATCAAATACAGAAAACTGCTAATTTATGGATATTATTTTACAATTGTATTTTATTAAAGTCTACTCCAACCTCAAACTCAACCATCTCAGTAATTTATAAATATTAATTACTGCTGTGTCAATAATATTCCCGGCTTGGTTCATACTCGTCCCTGTCTTACCGGCAGGTGGCGGTGCTGAGAATGAAACACAAGTAAAACACAAACAGTCCTCGGTGTGCAGAAGAAGTCGCAGTTTATCACTTGAATGCTGTTCAACATGAGTAATAACCGCACGGTTTACTCGTTCGAGGATTACCGCTGCTCTCCGGATCCGGTGTTCGAGCTGGACCGGCGGTGTGTGTCTCCTGGCCCGGTGCCGGTGGTTGTGGATAACGGCTCGTTCCAGTGCCGCGCTGGCTGGAGCAGCGGAGCCCCGGAGCTCGACTACCCGCGGCTGGTGTTCCGCCCGGCGGCCGCCCGCAGCAGAGGAGCCGCCCGCGGTGGAGCGCAGGTGGGGAATGACATCCCGAACCCGGAGCCGCTGCGCTGGACGCTCAAGAGCGCCTTCGACCGAGACACGGTGGTCAACTTCGACATCCAGGAGCTCGTCTTCGACTACATCTTCATGCACCTCGGGATAAACACACAGGTGAGGAGGATGTGCAGTCTGTCCAGCTCACAGTACTTTATTTAAAGCACCCGTAAACTCAAATAAAGCTTTAGAGATGTTACTTTCAGTCTGTTAGTGTTAAGGATATCTATAAGCTAGCATGTTACAAACTGCGCGTTTAGAAGATATAAACCTGATGTAAATACCCAAAGCTTGGAGTTGGCCACTTCCACATAAATGGATCTGGAGTTTTTTTGACGTCACCTCATACTTCAGCTCCTCTGACAAGCCCCGCCCCCTTCATCTCATTTGCTGTGACCCTTTTATAAGACTGTTACTGCGTTTAACAGTCATCAGCATCTGTAATCCTTCAAAGATTTCAACATTTATTTATATTTTTAAAATACTTTTCTACATTTATTTATATTTATCTCTGTATTATATCGTCTTTACATCAAATTACAAAAAGTGAATGAGCGCTTGTGTGAGGTGTGTGTACTGCAGTGTGTATGGGGGTGCAGGACAGTAAATCTGACGTGATTCTCTCCTCTGGCTGCTGTTATCAGTCTCACACCATTGTTTCTCTCTTTCTGAAAGTCTTGATAACACCATCCTGGAGCTCTTCTGTCATTTATTTCAGCAAATACGATTGTAATGCGCGCTGAGTTTACCAACTGTGCCGACTTCTCTACTGAGAAACCCAGAAATGTGAAAAGGGTCCATTTTGACAACGCTAGTGTGAATTCGCAGTGTGACCCTTGACCCCTGTGTCCTCAGGGTCATGTGGAGCACCCTCTGGTGGTGACGGAGCCGGCCTGTAATCCGCTGCAGTGCAGACAGATGATGTCGGAGCTGCTGTTCGAGTGTTACGGGGTCCCGCGGGTGGCCTACGGTGTGGACAGCCTGTTCAGCCTCCATCAGAACAGCCCCGCAGATGCAGGAGTGCCTCCCACAGGCATGGTGCTGTCCTCTGGCCATCACTGCTCACACGTGCTGCCCGTCATTAACGGCAGGTACCACTAACACTCTTTCACACGCGCACAGTAAGATCATTTCAGATCTACACAGCACTTTCAGAGGAAGCCTATTCTTTTCTATTACACTTTCCAAATGTAAATGCAGATGTGTGGCACATTGGAGACACAACACAAACCAATTATAGGAATCCAGAAACTGTAGAACATTTCATCAATAAATACAGTGAGGATTCAAAGAAAAGACATCATAAGAACAATACAACCAAAACATAATCAGACCATGCGTATTTGTTGACTACAATTCAATTGTGTATATAGTTTAACCCATATTGTGGCAGTCAGTATGTACTATACACACGTGAAACTGTGAGCATGGTATATTTAGCACCTTAAGTGTTTTTCTGTAGGTAGCCTACTGTTCTTCATACTATCTCCTTATGTGTTTTCTCTTATAAAAATGCTTTAAATAAAATTTTCATCTTTCTATTATATATATATTAGCTCTGGCCTTAATGTGAGAATATATTCTACCTGTTCTCTCCATGTCTGATTAAACTCCTCCGACTGTAAACGAAGACTCCTTGTTACACGTCTCCTTTTCGATTGTCCATTTGATCTCAAACTCAAATAAATAATGTGACTGTGCCGCAGTGAGGTGTGACGGATTGTGCAGCTTACTGAAATGTCTTTCATTAAAGGTGTTTAATGCATCCATCATTCACATGTTCACGTTCCATCTCACGTTTATACGATGAATTTGAGTCGAACCATGATCATATCAGAAAAGGTTTACATGAATACATTTTATTTTTAAGTGTTTGTACACAACATTTTATTTCAGTGATTCCTATTATATTTAAAAATAAATAGAAATCAGCAGGGTAAGGTTGCAGCACACTGCTTTTTGTCTTGTTTCTAGTCCAAATATCTAAACTCTTAAATCAAGAAGCGTTTTCTAGACTAGTTCAAAATCTTGTTTTCAGAAATAATGAGTCAAAATAAAGCGAGTTTTTCCTTAAAACAAGCCAAATAAACCTATTAGGGAGAACTAGATAATATTGCGTGTTTTAAGGAAAAACTCACTTAATTTTGACACATTTTGTCTGAAAACAAGACGATGTTTGTTCTTGTCTGGAAAATGCTTCTTGATTTAAGAGTTTTCAGATATATAAGCTAGGCATGGGATGATAACAGTTTTCAAGGTATACTGCGGTTTGGAAAAGTCAAGGTTTTAAACTGCCTACATTTTCTGCTATACCGTTCCTACGGTGTGTATAAGATTGTTTATTTACATTTTTATTATTTATTTTTTTAGTACAACAGTTTCTCCAGCAGAAAAGATCTCCAAGATGCTGTTTTAAATAGTAAAGAGATCTGTGTATTTGAAGCTAATGAAGACAGCAGAAGTCAATGATCCATCTCAATTATTTAGCCTGACGTGTTTACTGCTCCAAAATGTTCAATTCAATTCAATTCACCTTTATTTGTACAGCGCTTATACAATGTAGATTGTGTCAAAGCAGCTTCACATAAAAGGTCACAGTAAATAGGAACAGTGTAGTTCAGTTTGTAGTGTTTAAGTTCAGTTCAGTTGAGCTCAGTTCAGTGTGGTTTAATAATCACTACTGAGAGTCCAAACACTGAAGAGCAAATCCAACGATGCGCAGCTCTACAGATCCTGAACCATGCATGCCAGTGGCGACAGCGGAGAGGGAAAAAAACTTCACTAAATGGCGGAAGTGAAGAAAAAAAACCTTGAGAGAAACCAGGCTCAGTTGGGCACGACCATTTTAATTTCTCCGCTGGCCAAACGTCTTGTGCAGAGCTGCAGTCTCAGTGGCGGAGGCTGGAAGCTGGCCTCAGCGAAGACTCGTCTGTCTCTGGAGCTTCACAGGAATCAGTCTCATGTTCTCCACTCCTCCCTGACCACCACAGTAGCTGCTCAGGATTCGGCCAGGTCCAGGATATGGCATAAATGTTGTAAAATTTTCTCAAAATAAAATATATTGTGTTCAAAGGGGAACAAGTTTTGTTTTCTACCCAGATATTAAAAAAGAATATATGTTAGAGCTGTAATCACAATACCCTGAAACCCTGATGTTTATATCCAAGGTTATCTCACCGTCAGAATCTTACACCAGCCCATGACTGATTTAAACTAGAAACAAGACAAAAAAGACTTTGCTTAAGTTCTTGCTTGAACTTAAAGTCCACACTAGAGGCGTAGTGACTACTAGCTAGATGAATAACTATGAATATGACCCTAAATCATTTCCATCACATGACTTCAAGTAAAAAAGACAATCACTTTTCTGTTTGATACTGGTGACTTGTTTCTTGTCTTACTCTATTAATAACTCAAGTAACTCTCAGTTATTTAACACAGGGTTTTGCTCTTGATTTCAGGCTGGATGCTGTGAATTGTAAGCGGGTGAATCTGGGTGGAGGTCAAGCTGCGGCGTATTACCAGAGACTTCTGCAGCTGAAATATCCTGCAAACCAGGCCTCCATCACCCTGAGCCGCATGGAGGAGCTCCTGCACCAGCACAGCTACATCGCTCTCGACTATCAGAACGGTACACACACACACACACACACACACACACACACACACACACACACACACACCTGCATTTATGTGCTATAATAAGGCTGAATCTTGAGGTCAGAAATACACAGATTTCCTCAGAATTTTGAGCCCATCTTTCAATCTGTTTATTTACATATGTAAATGTGTGTAAATATGCATCTATTTAGATTTTATATTAGTCTCAGTAATGTTGAATAATATGCAAATGTGTTTATTTACACTACCAGATTTAAGCAAAGTAAGCTGTAGACTTTTCAGTGAGACCCTAAAGAGTCCAATCAGCCTGTGTGAAACGAGCATCTGCTATCACCTCTGCTTATTTACAGATGTGACTCTGTTTATGTCTGAATCATGTTCATTCAACTCAAGTTTATTTGTATGGTGCTTTTTACAATAATTATTGTTTCAAAGCAGCTTTCAGTGTGAAAATGAGGAGCTGTAAATGATAAGAGATGCATGTCCAGCATAGAAGTGTATCTAACACCGTGCCTGGTGAATTAAGTCAGGAGGAGTGTGTCCTACAGGTGGTTGTCAAGCCCACTCGCCTGCATGGAGCACACTTGTGCATCATACTGTTATGTGCTGCAGTGTGTGTGTGTGTGTGTGTGTGTGTGCTTTACTGAAAAGATCAATCTAAACGGAGAGAGTGTGTCTGAGCCTTGGACAGATTCCCGAGTTGAAAGTGTTGATGTTTGTGGGACAGAGCTGGAGAAGTGGCGGAGTCCGGAGTTCTACGAGAGCGAAGTGCACCGCGTCCAGCTGCCGTTCTCGGGCCGCTCGGCTGGAGTGTGTGTGAGCGCGGAGGAGCGCAGCGAGAGAAGAGCGCAGCAGCTCAGACGCATACAGGAGATCAACAGCCGGCGCAGAGAAGAGAGGATACTGGAGGACCAGAAGCGACTGGACACACTGCTGGCTGTGCAGGTACACCACACACTGACGAACACTCTTTTATTTCTAGAGTATTATAAATATATATATATACACAGTTTTATTCACGTCTCCTCACACTTCAGTTTCTCATTAAATCTTCTGACCAATCAAATGCTTGCTAGTGTCTAACATGCCCTGCCCTCTTCGTCTCATTGGCTGTTTATTTGATGCACTTGAGCTTAACCACTGTGGGAAAAACAACACACTATTGGCTGTTTTTAAAAGGGGAGGAGCTACTCCATGCCCCGCCCTCTCTTCATGTTTCAGCTGAGATTTCATCACATATTAAATGCAAAATTCAAAGCACTTCACAGGCTTTAATGCTGGTGTTTTGTCCTGTCAGGATCTGCTGGAGGACGGGGCTCTGGAGCTCTTCCACAGGAGTCTGGTGGAGCTGAACATGGACTCGGCGGAGGAGCTGCAGTCATACATACACAAACTCAGCCTGAGCCTCCAGCAGCACCGCTTACTGAGAGCAGAGGTTTGGCAGATCTCCCAAACATACTTTACTCAACTATTGCTCTAATAACTGTGCGTGTATATAATAACTGATGTCTTTTCTCTTTGTCATGATGACAGCACATAATATTAGACTAGATATTCTTCAAGACACTAGTGTTCAGCTTAAAGTGACATTTAAAGGCTTCACTAGGGTAATTAGGGTAAAGTTAGGGTAATTAGGCAAGTCATTGTATAACAGTGGTTTATTCTGGAGACAATCCAACACTAATATTGCTGAAGGGGCTAATAATATTGACCTTAAAATGGCTTTAAAACTATTAAAAACTGCTTTTATTCTAGCTGAAATAAAACAAATAAGACTTTCTCCAGAAGAACAAATATTAGAGGAAATACTGTGAGAAATTCCTGCATCTGAGAAACATCATGTGGGAAATATTTGATAAAGGAGAAACAAAAAATCCCAGGAGGGCGAATAATGTTGAAAATGCTTATCGTCTTAATGTGATGATTTGATCAGTATCTTCATCTTGCGTCAAAATCGATGCATTTGGCAATGAGAATGGAAAATAATGCTTAGTTTTGTTTTTATGAATGCTAATTCTGTTAAAACGTGATGCTCAAGGAACATCTTGAGTGAATGATAAAGCTGACGGTGATCTTGTTGAATCAGACTGCAGAAGTGGAGCCGTCGGCGGATGAAGGAAACGAGCTGGAAGCAGATTTAAATGAGAACGAAGAGCCTGGGAAAACCAGCAGCGCAGCACAGGTAACATTTAAAGGTGTCTTCATTGCAGTGGATGAGGGCTGTTTGTGCTAATGAGATGGAGAGATAGACACTAGTGGGCGGGGCTTTCCCCCTCTGATGACATCATACAAAGGGAGAATGTCAATCAGAGTGTTTCTGCAGACTGTTTTGTCTGATTAGAACTAATATAATTAATTCATCTTGACCGTTAGAGGCTGCTGGAGATACTCACACACTGCTGACACACACATTATTAGGTGTTAAACACCACATCAAAGTGAATTTAGCATAATAGGTCCACTTCAATCGACCATCAAAAAGATCTGTAGATTAAATAGTTTATCAACAATTAATCGATCATTGAGTAATTGTTAAAAAATCCAATATTTTGAATTTGAACTGCAATACCTATCAGTCTTATGTATACTTTATATTAGGCTGAATTTACACTGCACGGTTCAAGTTCTCCAGTCATGTGGTACAGATGGCATTTGGCCCATGTATCTGCAGGAAATATCACATGGACTCTGATTTACCCAGATCAGATTCAGTGGAAGTGTGGAAATTAGTCTGATATTAATCATATCCGTGCCCTCATGTCTGCAGTGTAAGCAGGTAGATCGGATTTAATGCCACATCAACTCTGACGCTTTCATTTTGAAACAGACTTCACCACGAGTTCCAAACCTTAAATTTCACATACGAGGACAAAAACAGCTTTTATATTGTCATGGAGCAAAAATTAAGCATGTTAATGAGAGTGAAAGTGCAAGATCTGCTCGTAAACAATATGATCTAATATAAAACTATTGCCTAAATCATGCCGGAGACATGACATTAAAATACCTACTGCTACTACTACAGAAGAAGGCCAAATGAGAACTTCTCTGTCATGAACTTTAGTAAAACAACTTGTCAAAAAGAAAATTAAACCCAGCGGACAGATTCAATACAGGAATGGAGAAAAGATGCACTCTTATTATCAGCTGTCAGTCAATGCAGCTAAATGCAGTGTAAATGCAGCCTTAGACACTAGTATGCTGCTGACTGACTCCTCATTCATTCTCTCCTGTCAGCCGATGTTTAACGTGGCCGAGTATCATCAGCTGTTTGTGGGCACGGAGCGTCTGCGGGTGCCAGAGATTATTTTCCAGCCGTCTCTGATCGGAGAGGAGCAGATGGGCCTGATGGAGACGCTGCAGTTCGTTCTGGAGCAGTGAGTGATCAGTGGATCAATATTAGTGCTGCTGTCAAACCATTAATCACACACAAATGAGAAGTCTTCATTTACAATACTGCATGTGTGTGCAGATACTCTCTGGAGCAGCAGGAGGCGCTGGTGAGGAATGTGTTTCTGACTGGGGGAAACCTGCAGTATCCTGGAGTGAAGGAAAGAGTGGAGCGAGAGCTGCTGGCCATCAGACCCTTCCAGTCACACTTCAAGGTCAGAATCAGTGCAGAGATGATCACAGTGGAGGAAAACACGAGCAAAATAAAAATAAATGATTAGATGAATAAACATAGTGGACTGAAACTGTTAAATTTAATACAAATATTTTAGACATGTAAATAAATTATGCAAATATGACTGAAATCACATTTATATTCAAACATAATCAGAATTAAATATTTGTGATAAGTTAAAAACATAATGAGTGAGTACTATAATAAGGAAAATAATATAAATTATATAAAATAGGAAAGCAATATAAATTTACCCTATTGTAATATTAATTTTCACAGTAAAACTGAGGTAAAAACAAACTTGTTTGTGTGTGTATGAGTTTAGTTTTACCATCTGAAACTCCCCATGATAATAAATTAGAAAACAATTCATATATTGTTCATCTCTACCAAATAAAATGAAAGAGAAGCCCATTTCACCTGATGTTTGTGTATTTTCACAATCAAACTCAAGAGTTAAAGTCAGTCATGTCAGATGTTTAGAGAAAAGCGGTCACTAAACTTTAGACCTTAATTATTGCATAAACTTTAATTAATTTAGCAGAAGCAGAACAGCTATTTAGTGCCACGCTTGTCTACTGTTCCATATTAGTGAAATGTTTATTAAAAAATAATAATCTAGACAATTAGATTTAGTCTGTGTAGTTTCACTTTATAAATACAGTACTGTGCAGAAGTCTGAGAACACCAGCAGCTTTGGGAGGCTAAGAGTTTCTCTCTTTAAAAGGCATGGAGCAAGAGCACGGCCATTACTTTTGGCTGAACTGCACACTTAATATACAAACAGACAACACACACACAATATTCAGACCAAAATGACCTTCGGAATCAAAAGACTAGCATCAAAAGTCTGTGTTTAACGTGAGCTCTGTAGCACCAGCATCAGCTTAAACTGTTTGTTTTATTGTCTTTTCTATGAGGATGTGCGTGATGTTCAGCATTTCTCAGAGCTCCTGCTTAGATTTAGCATGATCTGCTAATCTTCATGATCTCCAGGTCAATCTCATATGTAATATTGCCTATACATACTCTATATAATATTCAGGTCTGGGCTCTGTGTAGGTCATTTCATGACTGTTGTTTCATCAGCTGTTTTTTCTCTCCAAATATGACTTCATTGCATTAGCAGTGTGTTTGGGTCATTATCATGCTGAAAAATACAACTATTACCAATGAGGGGCTTTCTTGTAGGAACTACATGACTAAAGCCTGTCTGTGCTGTTCAGCATTCACAATGCCATCAGTTCAGGCGATATTGACAACAGAAATACAGATCAGACCAAGACAGAAACTCCAGTGTTTTCATTCATTTTTCCATCTTTCTCTCATGTGTCTTACACAGTTAGACCCAAAAACTCCATCTAGAAGCTGTGTTTTCTGGTTGTATTTTAATAAAGAGAATGAGAAGTACTAAATAATGTCATTATACCCTCACTAAAACAACTACTGTACCTAGGGGGCTAAGACTTTTGCACAGTACTGTATGTAGATTTTTTTGTCTGATCTGAAACCTGTCAGATGTAAGGATTTTTATGCAATGAGGTAAGCTTAAGTAAATGTTTCTAATGTTTGTAAATGGTGTGTGTGTGTTTAGGTGTCTGTGGCGGGCCGGCCGGCTCTAGACTCGTGGTTTGGGGCCTGTGATTGGGCCCTCCGGAGCCCCGCTGACGCTCCGGGCTGGATCAGCCGTCAGGATTATGAAGAGAAGGGAGGAGAATATCTGAGTGAACACTGCGCTTCCAACATGTACATTCCCATGAAGATCAGCAAACCCAAACACACACTCTCAGGGAAACACAGCACAGACTCCAGCCACCCGGACGCCAGCAGTATTCAAAACCAGAGTGATGTTTCTGTCAATGTGTGCTGATCGCTGGACGCGGCTTTTCTACTGCTGACGTGTTTTACTCACTGAATGTTGAGTGACCAAATGACTTTATTTCTACATCTTTAAATTGTGTATTGAATGTGCAAATGAAGAGAAGATGTGAAGCACTGGGCTTGTTGATTGTGTTTTTGGACAAAGTGAAACACTCCTGAAAGAAGTCTCATCGGCACTGCTAAAAATGCTTGCTTTCTAAGAGTTTTTGAGTCTTGTTTCTAGTCTAAGTGTCTACAAATTCTTAAATCAAGAAGCATTTTCTAGTAAAAACACTGTTTTGCTTTAAGAAAAACTCCATTTAGTTTTGAAAACATGCTAAATAATCTGCCAGTGGGGTAAGCAGAAATACTCTTGATTTTCCTTTTGACGTGAGCTTATTTGAGCTAGCCCATCGGCAGATTATTTATCTTGTTTTAGAGTAAAACTCTCTTCATTTTGACATATTAAAACAAGACTATATTTCCTGCTTGTCTAGAAAACGCTTCTTGTTTTAAGATTGTTTCGATATTTGATCTAGAAACAAGACACAAACAACAGAACTGCTTATTTTGCAGTGTGCTCACTATATCTGCATTTATTTAATTCAAACAAAAACTGCATTATTGGGGAATATTATTATGATTTGATCAATTTAATAAGCATTAATAAGCATTTAATTGATCAATTTAATGAGTATTTTCTGTTGGAGTTCCCTCAGCCCTTTAACTGGCATCGTTTGGTAGACCCTTTTGTCCATGGGTCATCATTAAAACAAAAGGACAGACAACGTCATCTAAAGAAACTATGGTCAAAACAATGTTCATCTTAACAAAACCATGAGGCACTGGAAAAGTATCTGGCAAAAGTTCTTCATTTATCTTGTGCCTTACACTTTGTTGTTTATCTTTATGAATCCCTCACCCTTGAATTAAAAGGTAGGTAAAACAGGAAAGTGCTCTTATTATTACTCAGCCTCGTGTAGTTTCAATCTTCAGAGACTTTCATTCATCTTCAGACACAAATGAAGATATTTCAGCAGAAATCTGAGAGCTCCTCATCCTCCAGACACGGCAAGAGTCCAGAAAAGACCAAACACATCCTCAAAATGTGTCTTCAGTGTCCAGCTGTAATCATACAAAGCTCCAAACACAACTTTGTGAACCAAACAAACTGTAAACACAACTTTGTTTGCCAATGCCAGTGTGTGTTTACTATAACATTTTAGTGTGGCAGGGATTACTCTAATTTTGGTGACTGTCGCTTTAAATGCAAGTGAGACTGTGCCCTTTTCAGAAGAGGGTGGAGCTACAGACGCCTGTGCGTCAGCATAGTGGCAGATGTACAACAGAAGTGTGTGTGTGTTGAGTGCTGCTCTGTGCTTGATGCTTCTGTCAGTCTATGTCGCTCCTGTCGCTGTTCATCTTAAACTCCACATCTAGAATCCTCTTAGTCTATGCTGACATTATCTTCAGCAGCTCAAACACTCTAATGGCTAATGGACAGACGGCTGCTTCTCACTCAGGGCTGCTGTTTATGCTAATGAGATGGAGACTAGTGGGCGGGGCTTTCCCCCTCTGATGACACGTACAAAGGGAGAATGTCAATCAAAGTGTTTCTGCAGACTGTTTATATCAAGTCTGATTAATTAATGTTGACCATTAGAGGCTGCTGGAGATATTCACACACTGCTGACACACACACAGCTGGGTGGTTAAACCCAGTTTTGCACAATAGGTCTCCATTAATATTTAAATGAGGAAGTGAACACACCCTCAGCTGCTGGAACAGAAACTCTAGTGTAAAACACCTGTCTGAGGTCTGCCAGAGGTCTACAGGTATGCTCTTACTGCTTCAGATATTCACACTTTAACATGATATACACTCATAGACATGCGTTCAGAAATGTATTGGACATCAATTTTAAAGCCCTTTTAAGGTAAAAATCTCTTGATTTTGGCATATTGTTCTGTGCAAGTGTAAGTATCTTTGCTTGTCTAGAAAATGCTTGGATGTTCAGATATTTGGGCTGAAAACAAGACAAAAAGAAAAGCATTTTTTATTTTGCAGTGTAAAATTCTTAGCTAAAACGTCATGCTGCATGTGCAAATATATGTGACAGTACATTTAATGTTTCACGTAATTTAATATTATAAATGACATTCAATTTGACAAACATGCACGGGCACCGAAAGCCAAAAAGGGGGTCAAAATCAAATACTTTTGACATATTTAAATATATGGAAATGTATTTATTATTTATTAAATGTATTTGATTGTGTGATTTCTGTAGGTGTTTATCTGAAATGATCTTCTCTGACATGCAAAGGTTTTACACACACAGAGTCCAAAAATGTCTAATATTAATGTGCAGAGATATAAATGTTGACTGTTCACCACATATTTACCTCCCAGCAGTGTTAAAAGTGCAAAAACACACTCTAGAAGATAAGCAAGACAACGAATAAAATGAAACAGCTAAATATACACACACATATATCTGAGCAGGCCCTCAGATAAGCAGATGTGTGTTGCTGTGAGTATCAGTTCTCTCTAATTTAAGGAAGTGAGCTGAACAGAGGCATTGTGAACAGATATGCTCTACATGCAGAGTGAACATCAGTCAGACGCTCTAACAGAGGCTGAAGAACTTCATTACTGCTGTGTTTTGCAGGATGCAGAGGCTGATTTTCCTCCTGATATTGACGCAGTCATGTGCGCATAATCCAGCATTCAAAGCTCTTCTGTCAGAGAAGGCTCTCGCAGACTGTAAGTTTGCTTTATTTACTCAGTTAGATGAAACATTTCGCTCTAATTCTGTCTGTTTTAGGCAGACTATGTTAGATTCGAGATGCCAAAGAGATTTACCATTAGAAAAGCTATTAGAGTGTTAACCCTTGTGTGCTGTTGGGTCATTTTCATCCACTCTGGGCTGATTTTGAGTCTTAATTTGGCCTAAACTTTCTCTGTTTCAGATAGCAGAAGGATTTTTGGTGACCTTATTTTGACATATATTTTAGGAAAATTTGTTTTTAACTCAACGATACACTTTGGGCAAATGTACAGCTCTTTTTTATGTTTATTTTTTATTATTTGTTATCAGGATCCCCATTAGCCATTACCAAGGTAGTGATATATTCTTCCTGAAGTCCCTCAAACACAAAACAAAATGACATTAATCCATAACAAAGACCAATACAAAAGATAAAAATCCTGAACTCATGCATAACATCCAGATCAACAATGCCATTCATATTTGTGCCATTAAATATTTCTTCAGTGATTTTTTAAATCTCATTTCACTTGTTACAAAGGGTTACGTGTCTTCCTCTTTTGTCTAGGGTTGGGGAAGGAAAATAACAGAGTAAACTAAAATGTAGAATTTCTGAAAAACAAAGAACAAATGAAAGATGTAAAAGTTTAATAAACTAAATTGAGGGAACACTTCAGTCCTCTGCCTCAGAAATGTGAAACAACCACAAGAGTAGACTAGCATCTTTTATTCTCATTAAATCAACAACATAGGAAGCACAAGTCTTCAGGAAAAGGATTAACCTCTGAAACTCAAGAGCTGTTTTGAGGTTTCCGTCTGGATTTTGCAAGCCCACATTTAAAATCCCTTCCCAAATCCACATGCAGAGGTGTAAATGCAAAAACACTGGTATCATTTAAAGAAACCCTCAGAATTTTCATAAAACGCTGTTGAAAGGGTTTTAAATAACCATATATGTTGTCTGTGTTATAGTAAACACCTAAAATATATCAATAAATAAATAAAAAGTGCTTTTTGTATATTTTTTTTATAAACTCACATTTGAAAGTGGACCTTTTAGGTTCTGTGTGGTCGAGCTTGCTGTAATTAATTTTGGTGGTTTCTGCACATGTCAGTAATCATAGGAAAAAAGAAAGAAGTCTCTGCCATAATCTGTGTAAAGGTTATTGTATTCCAGCTGATGAGAAGTGCTACACCATTTATGTAATTTCCGCCTACCAAATTTTGAAAGCATTCCATATCTAAATGCAGTGAAACATTCCAGTGTTATTGAACAGAAAAGCCTTCTAATTTACATAAGAAACTGTCAAGTAATGTTTGTTCTGTTTTCTGATGAAGCTCTTCAGCATTGGGTGCTTCTGTATGTTTGCTTCTAAAATGTTTCTTTGAAAGAGTGTCGATTATCTAGTTAGAGAATTCGGCTAATCCAGACAGTTCTGCTTGACCAGCAAACGCTGGGAAAAAGAATATCATGTAGTATGCAAGAATTACTGTTATTCAACTAAAACAACAAACAAAACAGGAAATAGGAGTACTAGATAACCTAGTAAAGGTAAAATAAAAAATAAAAGGCTTTCCTCAACTCTCTTACTATGAAGAAACAGTCAAACAGGTACAAAAATAAAATGGCACCCTCTCTCTACAGCTTTCTTTTCTAAATCAAAAAGTCAGACAAAGCAATACAGGTGTCTTTTAAATACCACACAAAGAGTCTAGTTAAATAAGAACTAAGAAAGCAGACACACTGCCACCCAGCTAGGAAAGGTGGAAGGGGGGATTGTTCAAAATGAAGATGGCTGTGGTGTGGAACTGAGGGTATTTATAGTGGCTTAGGAATCACCTGATTGGTCAATCATAAATTGAATAATGTGGGAGCAGCCGCAAGCCATCATAAGCACGTGATGCTCTCGACATTAGTTTAGAAATAAGCCACATAATGTCTGATGGCAGTTCTTTCCATGTTTTATTTCTCTATAGTTACAGTTGGTTGCTTTGCATTAGGTTTTGAAACAGGAAGCAAAATATGTCCTTTTGATGAAAAAAATATTCAAAGAGGATTCCTTGGATTTACTCAATTTTTTACGTTAAGTGGTTGTAAACTATTTAATTAGGCTGAATTTAAACAAACAAATGAAGTTGAACATTGCTCAGTTTAATTTGTTTGTTTAAATTCAACCCAAATAAATAGTTTGCAACACTTTTGCATGCGACACTTGTTTTCAGTGTGCCTGTTGTTGAAATGATGACGAGCTTTACTATACAGAAGTTGACAGTACAATACACTCAGAACTCTTGACGCAGAAATATTTCTTATGAAACACAACAGAGAAACCATCACTCTATCCTGCACCAATAACTAACCTAAAGTTTGGTGTGTTTTCCTAATATGAACTCCTGCAGTGTAAAACGAGTCAATTATCAAAGTCACTGGTTGTTGATGAGCAGAGGCCTTCACTCAGCATTAGTTCATAATATAGTAGTGTTCAGTTGACATAGCTTTACGTATCGACATCATTATGTGCTGTTATTGTAGTGTTTCTGTTTCTGTGTGTGTTCAGTGTCTCAGATGATGCCTGTCTGGATACAAAGCAAAATGAAGAGCACCGCAATCCCGGACATCCATGGTCAAGTGGACATTGGGATCGGCTCGGTGCACTTCGTCCTCTCCCAGTCAGTAAAAACACAAACAATAGAAAACCATCGCTCAATTAGCACGCATTCTTATTCCTAACACACAATGCTCTGTGTATTCAGCCTGTATGGCTAATGGACAGACGGCTGCTTCTCACTCAGGGCTGCTGTTTATGCTAATGAGATGGAGAGACGGGCACTAGTGGGCGGGGCTTCCCCCCCTACAAAGGAAGAATGTCAATCAAAGTGTTTCATTCATCTGATTCTAAACAATACAATTCATTCATCTTTACCGTTAGAGGCTGCTGGAGACACTCACACACTGCCGACACACACACACACACACACACACACACACACACACACTCATGTCTAAATTATTATTTGGAGGCTGTTTTGTTTTAACCAGTGTTAGTTTTAGTTATTGCAGATAAAATGTGTGTGTGTGTGTGTCTCCAGAATGCGTGTCGTGCAGTGCAAAATGGCTGAGCCGTCACTGGTGTTTGTGAAGGGAACAGGAGTGTATCTGGAGGTCCGTGAGCTCTCATTGGCTGTTTCTGGCAGATGGGGAACAAAGTTCGGTATCATGTAAGTGCACCAGTGCATCATGGGAGATCACAGTCATGTCTGTTTTACCACACCTTTTATAGCGAAACATACTGTAGTACAACGTAAATACAACAGTGCTTGGTTTAATATTTAAATGAACCTGTTTCTATAGTTATATGGAAATCTGCAACTATAGAATATGTGACTCTACAGTTGCTATGGTAACACAACGACTACAGTAATTGATCTGCTGTGGGGACTCTACAGTTGCTATGGTAACACAAAAACTACAGTAATTAATCTGCTGTGGGGATTCTACAGTTGCTATGGTAACACAAAAACTACAGTAATTAATCTGCTGTGGGGATTCTACAGTTGCTATGGTAACACAACGACTACAGTAATTAATCTGCTGTGGGGACTCTACAGTTGCTATGGTAACACAAAAACTACAGTAATTAATCTGCTGTGGGGATTCTACAGTTGCTATGGTAACACAAAAACTACAGTAATTAATCTGCTGTGGGGATTCTACAGTTGCTATGGTAACACAAAAACTACAGTAATTAATCTGCTGTGGGGATTCTACAGTTGCTATGGTAACACAAAAACTACAGTAATTAATCTGCTGTGGGGATTCTACAGTTGCTATGGTAACACAACGACTACAGTAATTAATCTGCTGTGGGGACTCTACAGTTGCTATGGTAACACAAAAACTACAGTAATTAATCTGCTGTGGGGATTCTACAGTTGCTATGGTAACACAAAAACTACAGTAATTAATCTGCTGTGGGGATTCTACAGTTGCTATGGTAACACAACGACTACAGTAATTAATCTGCTGTGGGGACTCTACAGTTGCTATGGTAACACAAAAACTACAGTAATTAATCTGCTGTGGGGATTCTACAGTTGCTATGGTAACACAACAACTACAGTAATTAATCTGCTGTGGGGATTCTACAGTTGCTATGGTAACACAACGACTACAGTAATTGATCTGTGTGGTGATTCTACAATTGCTATGGTAACACAACAACAACTACAGTAATTAATCTGTTGTGGTGATTCTGCGGTTGCCATGGTAACACAAAAACTACAGTAATATAAACAAATAACCCAATACTGTAGTGTTCTACAACTATAGGGTATATT